>NC_064616.1:693673630-693976660 GCF_023898315.1 Schistocerca nitens | reverse complement strand
TTATTGACACTCAGTAGCCCAACACACAAAAACAACATTAGCTGAGCAGTCACACAGTGCTCTACCAAGGTAATTGATACTTTTAAAAAGATTCTAAAATCCAATTAAATGTCATTATGTAATATTTGACATCCTTAACTGCTGAAATTCGAATTAGGCACAAGACCCTTTAAAAATTTCCCAACAGATACAAATAGGAAGGCTTTCTATGTCAGTGTAAAGGCATTAATATTTACTAATAATATCGGTTACAACCTCTTGTGCACAAAATTTCCAAGTTTTTAAATTTACAGAATTTTTTAGCTTTTAAAACAAAAAAATTAAACATACAGATGATAATTTGAGGAAAATTAGTCAAATAGAATAATTTCATAAAGAAACAGTAGTTACAGTCTGACAGGTTTTCACTGTGAACCAGTTTACAACAAACAATTTCTTATAGTTAGCCACCACTTTAATCGGTAAGTTCCCAAAATTCCTCATGCCACCTCTTTGTGGCCCCAACAGCAACATGGTACCTCTAGCAATATGCTGCAAGATACAAGTCAGCTCGCAGTATGACAGAATGTCATCAGATTGAAAGTTGTGCAAATAACTGCAATACTTTCTTGAAAAACCTCTTTCTGAGAGTCTTTAGTCAATGGCTTTCCTCACTATCCCATCATGCTTCTCACATAAACAAATTCATAACAGATTTCTACCATGCTTTTCGAACTTGACCACTTCCTTTGATTGGACTTAAGCCTGGAACAGAACCTGGAACCCTCCATCCAAAGTAGTTGACAGCCACATCCCAACATCTTCTATAATGGGGTCACTCAATTGATGTTCCTTTCTTGATGCACCACCTGCCGTCATCTGCACAGGTTCAAAACTCACTGTCATCTCATCTGCCTCGCCTGCATGCCCACTCCACACCCCTTGTTCATTATGCGAGCAGCTGCACTCACCATTAGTGACTAAAGGCCATTCTCTAAATAAACAGACTGACCTCTCTCCATGTTGAAGTCTTAATCCAGCAATTATATTCCACACTCCACAGTGAGTGTCTTTGGAAGAATGTTGTTGGAGATGCCTCAGATAAGATTTAAAAAAAATTGGCCATATAACATGGTTATATGACAAACCATAGCATGTCTTTACCATCCCTCTCAACTTGGCTCAGCACTTGTCTAATTATGTATTGTGTAGTATTCATGAACTTTGACCGGTTATACTGAACATTTTCAGTCTCAGAGATGAATATTTGATGTTGACTGCTCAGGTAATCTGATACGCATTTCTTGCCACACCCATAGTCAGTAAGGCTAAAACACCATGTGATCGCTAATACCTTGCTCTACACTAACTGCATCAAAGAAATCAAGCATCTTTGTAACCAGGAAATCTAAGGTGTTACTCTCAAGTGCCTGTGCCCTGATTAACTGCTCAAGGTAATTTTTTGGCAAGGTTTTCAGAACAATTTCACATGATACCCTGCCCCTACCACCTGCTGTAATCACTTAAGTCTACCAGTCTGCAGCTGGTAAGCTGAAATCGCCCCTGCTGCTGTAATGTGCCCAGGAAATTTGCACACAACCTTCTCTAGTTTTTTCTGGAAATGTCCTACCACTACTACTCCTGAAGCAGTGGGCCTGTCAAAGCATCTGATTACTGTCATTGCTCCATCTTCAACACATGACTTCACACTAATCATTTCACATTCAGAATCTGTGCTAACCTCAGTGGATGTTATAGCATTATTTACAGCTACAAAAATACCTCTACCACTGGCTTCCAGCCTATCTTTGCAATACATATTCCAGTAGCAATTTAGAATTGATTGCTATTAACATGTGGTTTCAGCCAGCTTTATGTCCCTAGTACTAACATTGTTACCCCTTATAAGTGAGACTAATTTGTGACTTTCCCATACACACTCCCTTGGTTTACCAGTACTATATTCACATTCTCTTTCTCCAGTTTGTCATGACAAGTACACCTTTCTGTAATTCTTGGGGCTGCTGTTCTTTCATCTCTAAATCAACATTTATCTGGGTAGTGGAGGGATTTATCTTTTCTAAAAAAAAATCCTCCTTTGCACACCACACTTTCTCTGCTTCTTTAGTATAGCTACTTCCTGTGTATAGTGCACCCTGGACCTATTGAAAGTGGTGCTACAATTATCCACCCAGCAGTGAGTAATTTATTAAATATTACTAGAGGTCCACACCAGATCTCTTTGAAGGAATTTAATTGACTGGTACTTATTCCGCCATTCACTATCATTGACCGTAAGACACGAAGTTGATCATCATGTACTAAGTGAGTAAGCCTGTAGATTCATTTTTTATTCATGTAGCACAGGGTATAGGAGTAGTTATTTATCTGCAGTGAAGTGTAAGATGTAGGTCATGCCTCTTAAGTAAATATGGTGCACTAGAGAGAAATTTATCCAATAGGGATTAGTAATCATGTAATTATAGCTGTGTTTCAGGTCACATGTATACAGTTAATGGTTTTCAGTAACTGAATTGTTTGCTATGAATATTAAATTTATGTTTCAACTGTTGCGGTAATTTATTGCTTTGAGTCTATGCTGAGTTTCCAAATTGTCTCTCTTTGTTTTGTTTTTAGGCTTAACCTGCTATTAATTTTAAGAACACTCAGTGGTATCCTTTCATTCATCAGAGGTCTTCTTTGGTCCCACTTTATTTGATAGAGATCACTTTTGTTTATGTTACTTGTCATGGTTATTATGTTGCCTACAGCTAGTTTATCAAATGTTTTTTCTTCATAGCTGACATAAGTGATTCACGGGACTCTCTGGTGACACGTGATTCAGGTAGTTGAGATTACTTGATAGCTACATTTTCTGTGTATTTATTCAAATTGTATGCAGTGCCAGAAGTGACTAATGTATCTCATACTTGCCTGTGATACAGATAGAGAAGACGGTGTGTGGATGTCAAGTTACCAACAACACGCCTTCACCACTGGCAGGCGGCATATGCCAGTGACCAAGACAAGGCCTAAAGGAAGCAGTCAAACACTAAAGGTAAGAGAAATAGTTTGTGCATTGGAACTAAAGTGTTTTCATCCAAGTAGTTTCAGTTCTGTTTAGCTTGCATATATGTTGGAACATTCTTGTATTGATAGAGTATTGTTCACATTATAATTAAGTTCTCGGGTCCTTTTTTCCATTTACATGGACTGTATTCATAATTTTCAGTAAAATACGGCATATTTTAAGACTGTACTCAGCTTCCAGCTTACTCAGTTCCTGCGTGCATCTGGTTTTAAATCACATGTTAGTTGTCAGCTTCCTTCCTGCATCTCACTCTCAATCTAGATGCTTTGACAACCCTTTTGTTCCTATGCTGTGATATTTCTTTCGCAGACCCTGTAATTTTTCTCCTAATCAAAGATTTCACTAACTTGTGTACCTATGATCTGCCGATGGTGAGAGGTTGTTTGGCTAGTAATTCAAATGTTCCATGGAACATAATAGTTATCTATCCCTATAATATGGAATGAGTCAGTGCACAAGTATAACTCTCTTTCTTAGTTATAACTATGGTGACATACTGACCTTTTACATGCAGGTCTTTACATTAATCTTAAACCCCCCCCCTCTCTCTCTCTCTCTCTCTCTCTCTCTCTCTCTCTCTCTCTCTCTCTCTCACTCACACACACACACACACACACACACACACACACACACATACACACCCATGGCAGGGAATGTCAAGAAGATATCATTTTAGTTTGTATTTGAAGTTACTTTTATTACGTATTAGATTCTTCACATTACTGGTTAAATAGTACAAAATTTTTATGCTTGAATATCACACTTCTTTTTGAGCAACACTTGGCTTGGGTCATGGATAGTGTAAATAATTTCTCCTTCTAAATTTTACTTGTAATTGTTACTGTTGTTTCTGAGCAGCAGTTATTAACAATAAACTCCACAAAGGAGTGAATGTCCTCTGTGGCTGTTGTCAGTATGTCCATTTGTGTAAAGAACTGTGTACAAGAGTTTCCAGAGAGGATACTGCATATTATCTTTATTATCATCGTCTGTGCAACAAATAATTTCTATGTCAATGATGAGTAACTCCACAATATAATGCCATAAGACATCCAAAACCTGCTATTATCCACAGTGCAACATTTGTGGAGCTTAGAAGTTTAAGGTGATGCACATGTGATTTAAAGTTCAGTGTTTTTTTTCATTGTAAATACCCAATAATTTAGAATATTCTGTTTGGTTACTGAACTTCCCTCGTAAATTATTTCAAACAGTGTAGTCAGCGTTGTGCAGAGAATTTCATGTTTTGTGTTTTATCTAATTTGTGTGGTGGTCAGTTTGCAAAGAAGCTGTTAATAATTTTAAAAAAAGTTTATTTACCCTTTCAGGTGTTGATATTTCAGTAGGCTTGTGTAATACTTTCATCTTCATAAAAGAGAACCACTTCAGCTACTCGGATGTATAATGGCAAATCATGTAGTTCACAAAGCTCCAACATAGTTGATTCATTCTTCTTCACAATAAAACATAAAGTTGGGATAAAGTAGAACTCAACTGTGTAAATTCACTTGACATGAGTTCCGCTGGTGAAATGCTCACCTGAATTGTATTCATAATCTTTTTGTTCTTATCTGTTGCAGTTGATACTTTCTTTTACTTAAGGTCTCTTAATTCAGCTACCCTTTCTGAATGGTTGCAAGCTCTCATGATTTTTGTGACATATCTTGAGAAGATTGCCTTTTTTATATGTTGTACAGATTTCTCTCTTCAGTTGTAAGTGACTCATAGTCTCCATCGGCTCTTGTCTTTTATTGCACATTGAGTGTGTTAGCAAATAGGTATGAACATATTTCATGGAGTGTGTTGATTCTGAAACCTTGCATGACACTTTCTTTGAATTTGGACAATAGTTCACTAGGTATATTACTAGAAGGTTTGACTCTTAAAATCATAACTTCAGTTTGTAAACTACATCAGTACATGATACACTGCATTGCCTCATACCATAGAAGAGATGCGAGAGGTGTACCAGAAATTATTTGATGTAAAGTTTTCCATGCCCTCACAATATTTTCCTCTGTGTCAAAGATTTTCTTGGTGTTCATTGATAACATTTCACTAATATAATTCATATTATCTTACAAATAGAGTTTAATTCACTAACTTTTTTTTTGAAAAAAATTATCTCTAACTTTCTTGCCATTTTTTCTTTATTAATTTATACATCTAAGCACTTTCACAAGTTCACATTTACTTGCTTCTCATCAAACATTTGATAGAAATGTCTATTTCTAGAGGCATGTTACTGATGTGGCTAGATCATATATCTATTAGGTATGCTGCCATTCGGTACACCAAGTTAACTTTTTTCTCCATTATCTTTCTTAGTTTAATTATAAATGTAAAGCACAGAGTTTAGCTTCATGATTTGATAATGATAGTTCCAGGTATCAGTGTAATGTGTAGTTATATACAGGATAGATTTCCACTCACTTGGTTATGTCCAGTGGAGACTTGGCTCAAATTGTACAAGCTCTGATCAAAAAGTAACAGGATTTTTTTAATTTTGCGGCCTTTATACATCAGATTTTAATTTTTTTTCTTCTTCTTGGTACACATGTTCCTTCTGACGTCTGTTTTCATTTTTAGCTGTTTTGAATATGTGAAAATGTTATACTTCTTTTTTGAGTGTTCGGTGAATTTATACTTTTGAAAAAGATGCCTCAAAAAATTTGCATTAAATTTTGTTTGAAAAAATGGAATAAAGTGCAACAATGAATTCGAAATGCTGACTATGGCTTTTGACGAATCTACTATGAGTAATACAAGAATTTGTGAGTGTTATAAATGTTTCCAAGAGGGTCGTGAAGATGTTGGAATGCAACAACTACCCTGGATGATCTAGCACATCAGTTACTGATGACATTGTGGAAGAACTAAAAAATATTGTTCTGGAAAATCGCCGAATCACCATCAGAGTGGTTGCTGATGATGTTGGCATATCCCTTGGCTCATGCCAAGCAATTTCTTCAGACTTTTGGGCATGACATTTTTTAATGTCAACCTAAAACGACATCAGGAATTGCTGAATGATGTTGACAAAGACCCAGAACTTCTAAAGGAGGTTATAACAGGTGATCAAACGGGTATACAGATATGATGTCGATATCAAGGCCCAGTTGTCCCAATGGAAACTGCCTGAAGAACCAAGACCGAAAAAAAAATTGACAAGTTTGATCACATTTGACAACTCTTCTCATTGTTTCCTCCTTTGATTGCAGTGGGATAGTGCATCATGAGCTGCTCCCTTATCGTCATCCAGTCAATAAGGAATATTAATGGAATTCATGCACTGTTTGCATAAAGCAAACTGCAGAAAACGAGCAGAATTGTGGCAGAACCACTTATGGAAATTGCATCACGATAATGCTCCAACTTACACTTCAATGCTTGTTCATGATTTTCTCATTTTGCCACCATTGATAAGGTAAAAACATAATCGCTGACAGAGCTGAACATTATAACTAAAAGTGAGTTCTGTAAGTGCTTCCAAGATTGGAAAAAGCACTGGCACAAGTGTATTGTGCCTGAGGGGGGGATTACTTCAAAGGGGACAAAGTAGATTTTGATGAGTAAATAAAAATTCTTTAAGAAAAACAAGAATTCCCATTACTTTTCGATCACACTTTGTATATCACTGCCTGAAAAAGGCAAGTATCCAGGTTCTAGTGTGCTCCATCTCTCTCTCTCTCTCTCTCTCTCTCTCTCTCTCTCTCTCTGTGAGTGTGTGTGTGTGTGTGTGTGTGTGTGTGTGTGTGTGTCATAAGGAGATAACTTTAAACTTACCTTTTTTTAAATTCCTTTCAGCAACCAGGCAAACTGAATTTAAAGGATTTCTCGCTTGTAACAGATGCAATAGCTAGAATGAATGTTGCTGGCCGTGAAAGTACAGTGAACAAACTTGCCAAACAGGCAGGTTTCGGACATGCGCCTTTGGCAACACCAGAAAATGTTGATTTGGGTTCTGAATATGCTCAAGTAAGTATTTCCATGCATAGAATTAGTGTGAATTATAAATTGCTTATTTTTCACTTTCATTTCTTTATATTTTAGGTCAAGGATGCTGTACCCGGCCTTTATTCTTCATATGATGGAGAGTATGCATATACTTTAGTGCAAGATGCTGTTGGAACCAACAATAAATCAAAACTGAGGCAGAGAAGAGAAAAGGGTCAACCCTGTGAGTACCATTTTGATAAAACTATCGGTATTTGGCTCTTCTTGTAGGAAGTCATTAAAAAACGACAGAATTACATCCAACAAATGATGTGAATGTAGCCTCATAATGTTAATATGCAGTTTTAAATAGATGTTCTGTACCTTCACATATACGGACAATGCAGTTCTTGAAAGGCAACAACAGTAGTCAGAGCAGACAATTATGCTTGCAGAATACAAAGAAATTGCCACAGGAAGAATGTTGGCCGGTCATAGATGTGGTGGCCTCATGTAAGAGCATGCCACTGCGCATTGGTTGAATGTCCATATGTGACCCAGGAAACATGGAAGCCACGGGGAAATATAACATGATAGTACGTCTCCAGCAAATGTTGAATTAGAGATGGACAGTGAGTTGAAGGAAATTCACATAATCCAGGCATGGTGCCTGGACTTAGAGAATTTGCTCTGGTGCTGTCACATTTAATACTTAGCTTTGCGTACCTTCTTTTAGTGAAACTTTCCAGTTTCTATAAACAGGAGTAGTTTATTTCTCAATATTTTGTTTGGATGAGCAGTACTACATTTATTTATATTTTCTTCACAGAGTTCCATTATTCGTTAACATATTTGATTAGCTATCAGTATGGTTAGCCAATTGAACAGACCTCCCCTGATATATTGTAATTCAGCTTATAGACCACTCGCTGGATGTGAGAATTTTTTTATAGTGCCAGGTGTGTGCAGTTGGTCATGGATTAGTGGAAGATAATTGTTGTTTGACTATGCAGCAACTGCACACTACAAATTATTGGAAAAGGTCACCCTTCTCTTGAAATATCGGACCTACGCAGCCCAACATCAAACAGAAAGACAGAATGGCTTTGAGAATACCTTGCATTACTTGAACAATCACTATGCAAACTAATGGTAGAACTGAGATCTGGAATGGACCCAGCAGTTTAATGGTGCCTGGAAAAGATATAAGAAATCAGAATGAGAAGCTGTAGATCCTGGGGTTAAGGCAGTCATCCCAGTAGGCAGTTAGAGTGGTGCAATAGTGGCAGCAGATGGCGCACAGAAGTAAAGCAGCAGATGGTGGTGTGAGGACATAGACGAAGCTCTGCAGCAGCAACAACGAGAGGACTCGGACAAAGCTATGCCACCAGATGGCATGCAGCAGCAGTAGAATGAGCAACAAGAACACCTGGGGTGAGTGCAACAGCGTAAAAGGCATGTCACATGACAAAGTGTTTCGTGTAATGGTACAGATGCACGAGAGTCACCCTGCCAGCAGTTTATTAATTTCTCTGAAGCACTCAAATTAATATCAAAAACCTTCAATAGCACTAAGAATATTCAAAATGTTTTTCTTGACCACTGCAATATTGAGTTTGAGCTCATAAATCCATAGGAGCACAACACACTCTTAAAATTTGTAAAAAAAAAACTACAATAGTTGGTGTGGCATGTGCAAAATTGCAGGTCAGAAATCTAAGCATCACTTGACAACACATGCATGCCATCCTGGTACAAAGTTAGATAAGAAAGGAGTGTCGGATTACTTTGTGTGTCAAATGTTTGTGAGTTGGCAAGAATGTGGAGAAAGCATAGCTTAGTGGTAGATGTGATGCAGCATCACGATAGAGAAGCCATCCATTGTACCATGCAAGAGTCAGAATTGGAAGGCAGCCTTGTGCTCATATGGAAGATGAGCAGAGCGGTGTTCTTCCTAGGGATCTACAATGATATTGATTCCCCCCAGGTTCCTCTTAATTGCGTGGAAAAGGACAGATAGTGAGGTGCTCGCAGTGTAACTTGACAGTACACAGAAGCATGTATGCACCGTCGAAGTTCATGACATGTTTCAAGTGTAAATGAACTGTACACTATGTGAGAGACTGTGCAGAGTGTGCCTACCATGCACAGAAGAAGAGTTAAGTGCAGGGAAACTTAGCAAGGGGTTTAATATTCCCACCAGTGGCCATTATTGATAGCAGGTCAGAGGTATTGCAGTTAACCACAATCAGGCACTGCCAGGGGTGCCAATGCCTGGTCATATGGATGAACCTGGACGCAGCACATTGCTTGGTGAAGCTCTTTTGATTCTCGCCTAGCTGCTATTAGAAATTGTCTTATGCCTTACTCAAAAAAATATTGACAGTTGACTACAAAACTATGACCGAGCTTGTAGAATTGGAATGCAAGAAGGCACAGAGAATCGCATAAGATTCATTGTGGATAGTGGGGCATCTATAAACCTAGTACGAAGTAGTAGCTTTAGGGATGGTGGAAGGTTAGCTGGAGGGGCTGTGGAATGTATAATCCGACTGATGGTATAAGAATTCGGGAATTGCTAATACAGTTGCAAAGGCAGAAGGAACTATAATCCACTGATTGCAAACGAGAAGCATAATGTGAGACATTGCTTCCACATAATCAGGGAAGATGTGGACCTTTCATTTGATGGGCTAGTGAGCAGAAACTTCTTTAAGGAAAATGGAGTCCTAATTAATTAGGCCATCAAAAGAGTGTGGATCCATAGGGAATGGTCAAAATGAAGACAGAGTAAGAATGTGATCTCCACAAAGTGTAGGTAAAGAAAAGAGATGGCTGTTTCGAAACAGGCTTTGATGCAAAGCGAAACACCCATAGAAAGTAGTAGCAACAGAAAGCAAACCATCTAACTATGACAGAACAGACAACCAGGATTGCCGGAGAGAAGTTGGAGACACAAGCAAAGCAAAAGAAGACTCGACGGTAGGGCCTCAACAGGAACGGATGTTTAGGTTAAGAGGAGGGGTGAATAGAATGAGAGAGGCATTTATACTGAAATAGGAGAACACCAAGGGCATGTACCTACTTGAGCCATTGGTAAAAATGCAGCCGAGAGAGTGCGTAATGAGTGTACTGAACACTACAAATGAGAGTGTGTCAATAGAACTCCCACAGTTGATAACTGAAGGAGTGCTGAAGCAGGGCTGATTCAGAATGAGCAACCTAAATTAAAACAAGCCACAATTGAAAGCACAAATAAGTATGCTGAAAGAAAATATCTGTGTTTTCATTAAAACACAAAAAAGAAAGTAGCCATTACAGAACTATGCACCACATATAGCGATATTTTTCAGGGTGATTTGTTCATGGCCCTATAGAATGCCACAAGCACAAAAATAGGCACTGTAGAAATAGATACAAAAAATGTTGGATGTTGATATCATAGCGGATGAAACTTTCCATTCATAATAATTCTTAAAGAGATGGATGCCAGTCAAAAACAAAAATAGTGTACGGTTGCTGACTGTAGGCAACTTAATGAAATCTTCCAGAATTCAATTTACCCATTACTGAGGATAGAAGAAATGCTTGACAGTCTAGGAAGGGCAAAATACTTCTCAATCCTTGATTTAACAAAAGGCTATTTGCAGGTCTTATTAGACCAAGAGTATCAAGAAAAGATGTCTTTTAGTTTGCTGTATGGGCATTACAAATACAGATGAATGCTCATGGCCCTTAAAACAGCTCCAAGTATGTTTCAGAAATTGATGACCTCTGTGTAGACATGGTTATAAGCTGACAAATTTCTCATCTACTTGGATGACATAGTGATATTTGGCTTCTCCTTAGAGGAACATAATGTGTGACTAATGGAAGTGTTTAAAAGGCTTAGACTCCACTGTCTAAAGCTACAGGTTGACAAAAGTGAATTTTTGCGAAATGAAGTGTGTTATTTGTGTGCTATCCTGTCAGCCAAGGGTTTGATGCCAGACCCACCGTAATCAGCGCAGATGCCAATCAGATTTCTATATGGGCAATATTAAGTCAAGGAAAGTTTGGAAACAACCTACCAGTCAATAAGCCTCGAGGACACTGAATGAAGCAAAAATAGGATGCAGTATTGTTGAGAGGGAGATCTTAGCCATTTGTTAGGCAGTCATATTCTTTAGACCATACATCTTTGGCAGAAAGTTTGTGATATTTGCTGACCATAAACCTGTAATGTGGGTAGCTAGTATTTCGCACAAGTTGACCAGGTTAATGAGGAGTATGACTATCTGATAATGTATACGAGTGACAAATGAAATCAAGTGGCTGGCACAATCCTCCCCAGCTCTCCCCCACCCCTCCACCACTCCCTCCCCCCCTCCCTCGCCCACTTCCTCTCCCTCTGAATTCATTGAAAGGCAGGATGTTGATACCACACCATGACAACATGGAAAAAGCAAACATTTATAGTGTAACTTAGAGAGTAGTGAGTTGTTTCAACTGCTGGAGTAGAAAGAGAAATTTGAGCGAGCAGAGATTCTCACTAGGCGAGAAATGGAATTTTGTAATGGAAGATTGGTAGTACTGAACATGAATGCAGCAGAATTTCAAAGTGTGGAACATGTGTTACAGTGGAGCTGGGAAACGTTGAAAAAGCACAAGGTGTAGTTGGACAATTGGTATGACATAAAATATGTACAAGAAAATGAGAAATTTTGAATTTTGTGAGCAAAATAAGTAAAATATTGTTACTTTAAGGTGAAAATAGATGTTGCAGAAGTGGAACAAAAACAGCTGTTCAGACTTCCAAAGGAGAAAGTGACAATTGTTAAAGTAACCTTACATAGTTTTAATCCAACAGTCAGCTCCACAGCAGTAAGTGAAGCAGTTACAATGCAGGAAATGAAACAACTGAGCCTACACAGGACAGAAAATATTTGAAGCCAAAATGTTGCAACTAGTCTGAGAAGTTCCACAAGACTGCTTTCAGGACCTAATTGTATTAACCCTTTACTATATTCTTGGCATAATTTATTACTCCACACATTGCCCTTTTGTTTACAGTTCCATACCGATCACAGCATTGGCACTTGATATCTATGTAATCTTAGTACTCTGTGTGCTTTTTCATTGTGCAGGTGCTTGCTAAGTAGCGTCCATTTATTTTCATAGGGACCAGTTGGGGTGGAAATCTACCCCACAAGGCTATAAAGACTTCTTATTTTTCATCATAAATTGTTTTAGACAGAATGGAGTGGCATTCGAGTGATGATCAGATTTTGGAGTTATTTGTAGCTAGTGAAGACTGACCCATTGGATACACTAGATTCGCAGTCAAGTTTAGCAGCAGTGAAACAGAAACATTTGATCATGGGACTGACAGTGAACTGGAGAACTATAAGAGGCAGAAGAAGAGAATTTTTACAAAGAAAATCAAGAAATAGTAAGACAATGTGGTTATTTTTGTGGAAAAAAGTGTTATAAATTATCCAAAACTGCCCCAGCATCATCTAGAACAAGATATAAATTGTAACTTACTTACCGGGTCTCGAAGGTTCTGCAAAAAGAAAAAGAAAATAAAAAAAATGCTAACTTGCCACCTGTTGAGTCATGGTCTTCTCTCGTTGCCAACAATATAGTAGCTTATATAATAGAACAAACCAATGAAAAAGATAACAGAACTTTTAGAAAAGACTGCGAGTTGTGCATTTCCTGTTTATAGTAACCGTGTTAATGAAGCTGAAATGAAGCCCTTCCTAGGGATATTATGAGAAGCAGTCAAAAGAAAATAGAACACCTGCCACAATGAGACCATGGAATGGTTTCATCCAAAAATAATCACAGACATTTATCCCACTGGGAGACAAGACAATCAATTCCTATTTTGTACAATGTGGTTGGCCACTGGTGGATCCACAACTAAATACACTCTTGCATGTCCTCACCCAATTGAAACCAATGTTCATACATGTCTTTCTTCTATTTACAATGGTGTTGCAAGTGATGGGCAACATGCAATCAATCAAAGTCCTTCGCTGTATACAAGGTCCATGTAAGCAATTGATATGGATCACACTGCTATCGTAGTGCTCTCCTAGTATTGTGCTAATACTGTGCGGCCAAGGCTGGAAGGAGCGGCACTTAGATTCTCTTCAGCGAGAGGGCACTCCTGTCGTGGTGCGGTCCTTGTCAGCGGGCTATTGGCTGACCTCGTCTCACAGCCTGCTTTGCTCTTGCGATCTTCATCTTCATGCCATCGCTTGTTGATACCCCGGAACATCCACAATCAGTGCACGGTGTATGAAGACACTTTGCAGAAACTGTGAAGTACCATATAAAGTCAAAACGCTCAGGAATACTGTTGGTTGTAATCATTTTGTTGCATGAAACTGCCCCCCCCCCCCCCCCACTGCCAATTGGACAAAGGCCACACTTCAGCAATTTGTTTGTGAAACACTGCAACATCCCCTGTACAACCTTGCTATTTTGCCATGTGTTTTTCACATCTTCGGTGACCAGAAGGAAGACGCGTGCACATCAGTTTCAATCAGACGAGTACATGCAAGAGTGGTTGCAGTTGTGGATCCTTCAGTGACCAGCTACATTTCACAAAACAGGAACTGATCATCCCAGTGTGACAAATGTCGTAACACCTGTGATGATTACTTTTGAATGGAACCATTCCACAGTCCTGTTGTGGTGGGTGTTCGGTTTTCATTTGACTTCCCTTTTATTTCTTATTGGTATATCTGAATCTAATCATGAAAATGTATGAACCTTATGGGCTATCAATGGAACAGGATGTAATGTTTTCAAAGCTATAATGAATTAAAACAGGTTTTAATTCATTTTGTCTGCTATGAGATTTGATGACATAAAGACATGAGAAGCCTGAAAGGGTTTGACTATCAAGCTCTTATTTTCTATGAGTTTGATAAGTTTACAGAAAACTGTGAAGCCTCTTATATTTACTCCAAATATGCAACTGTATATGAAATGTTAGTGCCTTTCAGATGACATTGTTTCTGTCAATACTGAAATCAAAGCCTGGACAATACAGTTTGCAAATTGTGTGCTTATGCAATGCAAAGACTCATTACTTATTGTCAGCTTTTCTACATTCAGGTAAAGGACAGATATCATCGAGAAATAATTCACAATCACTCCCCACAAAAAGCATTCTAAAGTTGATAGAACGTATTTTTCAGAGAAACAGGAACATTACTGGTGACAGTAGATGCTTTGAAACAATGTGGGCTTACTTATGTCAGAATAGTGCAAAAAATAAGTAAGTAAAGAAATAAATGAGCAATTCCTGGAGAGTTTCAGCCACAAAAATCCGTATGATTTGACTCATCATTGTTTGGATTCATTTATGGTATCTTATATACCAAAAAGGAATAACAGTTGTTCTAGTATCATTGATGCACCACACACCAGAGGTTAATTCATAATCTCCCAAACCTGTAATTATCAAATTTTATAATTTAACTAAAGGCGGTGTGGATGCACTTGATTAGGAAAGTGCAAATTATTCATTGCTGAGAAGATCTAGGCATTGGCCAACAATGGTATTTGGAGCATTGCACTACACGCCGGAAGTGGCTACAAGGGTAGCAGAGTACGTGTGGAGTGCACATGGGGGTTTTTTAGGTTAGAGAAATCCCTCCCTAGGCCCGATAAGACGCCTCCTGAGACGCGGCAAGGTAGGAGTAGGCAAAATGCAACAGGGAATAACAGTATTAATGTGCTAATAGTAAACTGCAGGAGCGTCTATAGAAAGGTCCCAGAACTGCTCTCATTAATAAACGGTCACAACGCCCATATAGTACTAGGGACAGAAAGTTGGCTGAAACCAGACGTTAACAGTAATGAAATCCTAAACTCAGATTGGAATGTATACCGCAGAGACAGGCTGGACAGTGAAGGGGGAGGCATGTTTATAGCGATAAGAAGTGCAATAGTATCGAAGTAAATTGACGGAGATCCGAAATGTGAAATGATTTGGGTGAAGGTCACGGTTAAGGTAGGCTCAGACATGGTAATTGGATGTCTCTATAGGCCCCCTGGCTCAGCAGCTGTTGTGGCTGAGCACCTGAAGGATAATTTGGAAAATATTTCGAGTAGATTTCCCCACCATGTTATAGTTCTGGGTGGAGATTTTAATTTGCCGGATATAGACTGGGAGACTCAAACGTTCATAACGGGTGGCAGGGACAAAGAATACAGTGAAATGTTTTTAAGTGCTTTATCTGAAAACTACCTTGAGCAGTTAAACAAAGAACCGACTCGTGGCGATAACATATTAGACCTTCTGGTGACAAACAGACCCGAACTATTTGAAAGAGTTAACGCAGAACAGGGAATCAGCGATCATAAAGCGGTTACGGCATCGATGGTTTCAGCCGTAAATAGAAATATTAAAAAAGGTAGGAAGATTTTTCTGTTTAGCAAAAGTGACAAAAAGCAGATTACAGAGTACCTGACGGCTCAACACAAAAGTTTTGTCTCACGTACAGATAGTGTTGAGGATCAGTGGACAAAGTTCAAAACCATCGTACAATATGCGTTAGATGAGTATGTGCTAAGCAAGATCGTAACAAATGGAAAAGAGCCACCGTGGTACAACAACCGAGTTAGAAAACTGCTGCGGAAGCAAAGGGAACTTCACAGCAAACATAAACATAGCCAAAGCCTTGCAGACAAACAAAAATTACGCGAAGCGAAATGTAGTGTGAGGAGGGTTATGCGAGAGGCGTTCAATGAAGAAAGTAAAGTTCAATGTATTAACTTGGCAGAAAATCCAAAGAAATTTTGGTCTTATGTCAAAGCGGTAGGTGGATCAAAACAAACTGTCCAGACACTCTGTGACCAAAATGGTACTGAAACAGAGGATGACAGACTAAAGGCCAAAATACTAAATGTCTTTTTCCAAAGCTGTTTCACAGAGGAAGACTGCACTGTAGTTCCTTCTCTAGATTGTCACACAGATGACAAAATTGTAGATATCGAAATAGATGACAGAGGGATAGAGAAACAATTAAAATCGCTCAAAAGAGGAAAGGCCGCTGGACCTGATGGGATACCAGTTCGATTTTACACAGAGTGCGCGAAGGAACTTGCCCCCCCTTCTTGCAGCAGTGTACCGTAGGTCTCTAGAAGAGCGTAGCGTTCCAAAGGATTGGAAAAGGGCACAGGTCATCCCCATTTTCAAGAAGAGACGTCAAACAGATGTGCAGAACTATAGACCTATATCTCTAACATCGATCAGTTGCAGAATTTTGGAACACGTATTATGTTCGAGTATAATGACTTTTCTGGAGACTAGAATTCTACTCTGTAGGAATAAGCATGGGTTTCGAAAAAGACGGTCATGTGAAACCCAGTTCGCGCTATTCGTCCACAAGACTCAGAGGGCCATAGACACGGGTTCCCAGGTAGATGCCGTGTTTCTTGACCTCCACAAGGCGTTCGATACAGTTCCCCACAGTCGTTTAATGAACAAAGTAAGAGCATATGGACTATCAGACCAATTGTGTGATTGGATTGAAGAGTTCCTAGATAACAGAACGCAGCATGTCATTCTCAATGGAGAGAAGTCTTCCGAAGTAAGAGTGATTTCAGGTGTGCCGCAGGGGAGTGTCATAGGACCGTTGCTATTCACAATATACATAAATGCCCTGGTGGATGACATCGGAAGTTCACTGAGGCTTTTTGCAGATGATGCTGTGGTGTATCGAGAGATTGTAACAATGGAAAATTGTACTGAAATGCAGGAGGATCTGCAGCGAATTGATGCATGGTGCAGGGAATGGCAATTGAGTCTCAATGTAGACAAGTGTAATGTGCTGCGAATACATAGAAAGAAAGATCCCTTATCATTTCGCTACAAAATAGCAGGTCAGCAACTGGAAGCAGTTAATTCTATAAATTATCTGGGAGTACGCATTAGGAGTGATTTAAAATGGAATGATCTTATAAAGTTGATCGTCGGTAAAGCAGATGCCAGACTGAGATTCATTGGAAGATTCCTAAGGAAATGCAATCCGAAAACAAAGGAAGTAGGTTACAGTACGCTTGTTCGCCCACTGCTTGAATACTACTCAGCAGTGTGGGATCTGTACCAGATAGGGTTGATAGAAGAGAGAGAGAAGATCCAACGGAGAGCAGCGCACTTCGTTACAGGATCATATAGTAATCGCGAAAGCGTTACGGATATGATAGATAAACTCCAGTGGAAGACTCTGCAGAAGAGACGCTCAGTAGCTCGGTACGGGCTTTTGTTAAAGTTTCGAGAACTTACCTTCACCAAAGAGTCAAGCAGTATATTGCTCCCTCCTAAGTATATCTCGCGAAGAGACCATGAGGATAAAATCAGAGATATTAGAGCCCACACAGAAGCATACCGACAATCCTTCTTTCCGTTAACAACACGAGACTGGAATAGAAGGGAGAACCGATAGAGGTACTCAGGGTACCCTCCGCCACACACCGTCATGTGGCTTGCGGAGTATGGATGTAGATGTAGATTTACAGTAGACAGTTTCATCATGTAGACAGCATCAAATGAGAAAAGCAATATGATGCACTGAGATTTTATAAAACAACTCAACATGGCATTGATCAAAGCAAATTTGAAAAAGAGTAAAATGAATTCCAAAAATTATCCTAGCAACTTGAAGTTCTGTTGCAAAAAATTTAAAACTGATAGCATGGTTCGCAGATCTGCACTGCAAGCCCAAGCTTGACCGAGTCAGCCAGAAAAGTCAAAGATGTCACAATGCCACTTATGTTTACAAAAACTACTGAAAAATGTTTTAAATGTCAAAAATATTGAAAAAAGTGTGTCTTCACTGTGGTCTATGAAAATAATTGCTCAGTTGATTCATTCATGTACCTACCGTAATTTTTCGGTTTTTTAAATTGGGACTCATTTTCTTCTTTATAGTTTATGTAACTAATCATTATTTGATCACAAATCATGTTCCTGAACACTGTGAAAGTAAATTTTCTTTGTTTTTTAAGTTAATTTTAAAATGTTTGTTTAAGAAGGCAGTGTTAATGTAGAAGTATTAGTTTTTGGTTTGATAATGTTTTCTCTCGTAATAAAGATTGATTTTTCATAAATAAAAGCCATTGATTCCTTAATAGTAGTTTAGAGAAACAGAAGTAAATAGGCTTCAGTTGGTTTTGGTTTTTCGGGTCAAAAACTATCCCACAAAATAACTAACATCAGTCTAAATGGTGAGTGCAGTTAAGGGTTAAACAAGAATCTGTGAACACCAATGAGTAATAATGAATGGTTGTTTATTTCCCCAATGGATGAATGCATAACCACACCTGTCACGAAGGTAAGCCCACAGATACTGTGCTCCGAGGTACAAGAAAGTTAAAATTTCTAGGTAAATGTTGGGGATATGCTGCTCATATTGTGATGTAGTCTGAGCATATAATGTGAACAAGAATGACATGCCAAACTTGAAGATGGAAATTGCCTGCTGCGTAGTAAATAATGAAAGAAAAAAATATCAACTGGAACTGCCAATACAGCATGTGGTTAGGCAGTTAGATGACCTAACAGCTGCATTGCGTAAGCTTGATGAACTGAAAATTGAAGTTGAATTTCAGGAGAGAAGTGCCTTCAGCAACTTCTTGATCAATCGTTTCTCTTTCTAGAGTTACTTGGGCTCTGGTATAGTATTTATAGTGATTATATGCTGTCATTGTAGATACTGTAAGTGTTGTAAGGACTGTTCTTAACTTGTGTTCAAGACAAGAGGTGACAATTGCTACGGAAAAATGTGTTACAAACACTATTGTGAATCAGTGCCCAGACATGTGCGAAGTGATGTTAGAAATTTGAGAGGCATGGACAATTCATTGTAACTAAAATGAGTAAACCTTAAAAGCAAAATTGTTATTATGGTGGAAAGTGTCCCTTTATTGTAAAGTGAATGTGTATCTGTTTCAGGTAATAGAATTGTAATCATGGTAGGAAGTTTCCACGTATTGTAAAGTAAGTAAATGTGTATCTCTTCCAGGAAAGGGTTTGTAATCAGAGTAGTGTTTATCATTGTAAACCAGTTATGTATTTCTTTCAGATAACCAAATAAAACTTGTGCAACAATATGTAGTAATTGAGGAGAGCACCTAAAAATTTTTCTCCATGGCGGGAGGGGGAGATGTCACATACATGGACAATGCAGTGCCTAAAAGGCAATGACAGTAGCCAGAGCAAACAATCATCGTTGCAGAATACAAAGAAAACGCAAGAGGAAGGACGTTAGCCAAATGTAGATATGACTCCATGTGGTAAAGTGCCATTGGGCATTGGCTAGATGTGCATACGTAGCCTAGGAAGCACTGCACCCACAACAGAATATAAAGTAATGGTGCGTTGCTGGTGAGGGTTCAATTAGTAATGGAACAGTGAATCAGAGGGACCCCGTATTGGTCATGCCTGGGCCTGGAATTGTATTTCACTCAGATAAGCAGTAAAGTTTATCGTTCAAGTTTTGCCTCCTAAATTTGTTCATATTTCGTTTACTGAGTTCCATAGTTCTTCAAAATATTTGATTACCCAACAGCACAGTTAGCCAATTATATGGACCACTTCTCTCTGGATGCAACAGTACTTTTATCCAAAATTGGACTAGGGAAACCCACAGGGCTCCTAACAAAAAACATCATAAAATTTTGAAAGGTAAGGACACACAACATTAAAGGAATTGTTGTTAAAAATGACATTTTACAGTTACCCACAACTACTACAACAAATTTTCAAAAAGTAAGGCCTGCAGCTCAAATGTTTACATAAATCCACAAGAAGCCATAATGTCTCACACTGTTCTAGGAGTCATTTAAAAAATACTGGGCATGGATGTCAAGTACCCTGCCTTTCTTCATCAGGTATGTTTCATTAGTCTGATTAAAGACGTAGGCTTGTTCGTATGTTAACAAATACTGCACTCTGCCTGTGAAATTATTTGTAACAGTGATGCTCTGGCACATATTCTGTGGAGAGTGAAGTGAAGCAAAGTTATATAGAGCACATGTTTTTGATGCCTCAAACATAATTGACTAGCCCATTAGTCAGAATTTACAAATTCTATTGTAGCAACGTGTTAATGGTAGCGATGTTGGGGAGATGAGTGCACATTGTAATTGCAAACAACACCAGTCCCAACAAGCCACCACAACCCACAGTGATATGGAGAAGTATCTGTAAGTAGTTTTGTGAAGTATTTATGAAGATTCAAGATTGCAAAGGCATCCACAGCAACAGCTGCCCAAACACTGATACATTATAACTTTGTACACCTTTGGTTACAATGATTTTATCAAGACAGGCAGTGTAGTGTTGATTGAAAGTGATCTTTTTGATGAATTTCACTTCAGTTTATGATGAGGTAATTTGTTTGAAAAAATATGGAAGTAAAGCTGTGTCCCAGAGTGGATTGACTAGTTTCAACCTGAACAATCACAAGGCAAGGGGGATTTATATGTCAATAGGGTATCATAGACATTCCCAACTGTCATATCGCACACACACACATTCAAGACCTGTTTGATTCAATACTACTAGCAACCTGCCCAGGTTCGCACAGGTAGCATTTAGTATCTATGTCCAGATGATTTGTCTGGTGTAGTGGTAATAAATTATATATACAAACCCTCCTCATGAATCAGTCTGTCTATTTGTGGAAACTATCAAAATCCCTTCAGTAGTTCCTGAGATTAGGCTTCTCATACAGACAGAAAAATGTGTTGGGGACTTTAATTTAGTAATATTTATAGATGGTGTATGGAGGCTCTTACTCAGTAACTTAATGCATTGAATGTGTTCACAGTTGTAAATAAGGAGAACCATCAGCTGTAGAGTGGAATGATGACAATGAAAATTTGTGCTGGACCGGAACTCGAACCCAGATTTCCCGCTTATCGCAAGCGGTCGCCTTACCATTTGACTATCCGTGTGTGTCTCATGGCCATAAATTGTCAACCATGTGTCTACGACCTGTACTCGTACATCCATTATGTATATTCCTGCACACGTCAGATGTTGTACTTGAAAGTCGCTTGCCTGGTATTGGTAGAGAAATACGGTACTGCAATGCCTGTGGTATTCTGATTACGATGCAAAGTTCCTTTGGACATGTGTATGTGTCCAAAGGAACATCTGATGGTTGTCCTTATTCGCAATTGCGAATACATTTAGTGTATTTCATAACAGCTGTAGTTGCTGCAGTGCCTTTTCCTTTGGACTTGCATACATGTTCAAAGGAACTTTGCATCGTAATCAGAATAACAGAATATCATATAACTTAATGCTCTGTTGGCGTCTACCCCTAACTACATGGCGTCATTGCAATTTGAAGTGATAGTGACTGCACAGAGCATTCTCAGTCTATGAGTTAATTAGCCTGTTTCTCAAGTGTCTGTAATGGTATCAAGTAATAGTTCGAGAGTATCACAACACTTTCTTCAGTGTGACGATTTAAAGCCATCAAACTTATTCTAAATTATCACACTGTGATATATTCTTTGGAATGGTTGTTTCCATGTTATTGGATTGGCCTCTAAGTATTCATTATATGCAACTGTTTCTAGTGAATATTATGAAGCCGGGATACCCACCTGCAGCTTATAGATATGGCACATTTTATCATTATCTTATTCATGACAAAGCACTTTTTCAAATTTTTATATGTTCTCAGAGTCTTTCGTGATGGCGTGTCTGAATAGGATCTTTACAGTTTTCAAGCAATGTCAATTTGAATTAAATTCTCGATTTTTGTTTATGTATACCAGTGGAAATCCATGCCAGCCCCAGTAGCCAGTGGGTTTTACTCCTGATGACGATGTGGGAGATAGTCATCGAAAGCTCAAGAATTTTATTCAAACTGACGTGTCTTGAAAACTGAGAAGCTTTTATTCAATTTTTTCTTGTTTCAGAACCTTGAATTTGCATTTGCTAGCAATCCCAGCTACCACATATCAATACTCCACCTTGACTGTGCATGTAAACTGAAAGATGCGGTTAGTATTGCGTGAATATTATGACTCATTGCTGCTCTACATTATTATTAGGATACTAGTGGTCAGGCTGGGAGAACTGTGATAGTTGATTATAGATGAGTCATTTCTCTTTGCATGCTATAATGATGGCTCGCGTGATATAAATTTCATGTGTAATGTGCAATTTTCTCTTCCAGCATATTCCGATTCTGACAGTGACTGGAGTTCTCTTGAACGAAGGCAGAGAGCAGCAGATGCCTACTGCAAAGTAAATCGAAAGCCTACTCCACATAAAAGGATGCGAAAGAAACGTACAGCCATCCCTGTTCCAACACCTAGAGTGCCATCTTCTCAACCATCAGTAACTGCTGAAAATCTTAATATAGCCAACTACCAATTGAAAGATGAACAGTCACGCTGTGCATGTGATTCCAGTGAAAAAGGTAGGTTCATAACACCTTAAAATATTCTGATGCTAATCATACTGGTTGTTGTAATTCTATTTCCTTACATTTCCACTTTCAGATATTATGTATTCAATAACAAAATATACAGTACAATGCTACTTATATTCTCAATATCAGTATTCATTTATTTTTATTTATATTGTCTATTAAATATTTGTCAGAAGTTTTGTCATACATCAGTCTTCTTGAGAATATTTCCTTAGTGAAAACTGATGAAATGTTAGGAGTGATATGACTTACTGCAAATATCAGTGTCCTCACAAAACTTAAAAGAAAAATCTAAAAATTGTAAATTACTGGGACTGTAATTATGCTGATAGCAGCTTAAAATGCTGGCATGGGATCTCATACTTCTCAACCTAAAAAATTCTTCTTTGGAAGCTCATTAGGGTTACCTTCTCATACACAGTTACATGTATGAATATTTTGACATCTTCAGGGTTCATATTCATGGTGAAGGCAAGGCAGAGCAGCCACTTGTAATTTTATTGTTGTATTATTTTAATGCAAAAATTATAATATTTGGGAATTTCTGTGGGTTGTCAGACAATCTCAGCACTAACCAATCAGGAAATTATTGTCCCATGTTAGTTGCCGTCATTTTTATAAGTCAAAATTCTGATTTTTCTTTATCTCTTATGTACTGTGTTTGCAACTCGTGTAACACTTACAGAATGATGTGCATACACACTATCTGATCAAAAGTATCTGGGCACCTATTATTGGACATTAATGTTGGGTGTTTCTACACTTAACCATTGACAGCTTGAACTCTGTAGCCCCGCTTCGAATGAGCTGTCTGAATAACTGGGGGAATGGCAGCTCATTCTTTCTCAAGAGTCGAAACCAGAAAAGGTAGTGATCTTGAACACTGGGGTCTGAAATGAATGACATTCTAACTGTTCTCAAAGTCATTCCATTGGGTTCAAGCCGGGACTCTGGGCAGGCCATTCCATTTCAGGAATGTTATTGTCCACTAACTGTTGCCTCACAGATGGTGCTTTACAACAGGGTCCGTTGTCATGCTGATAAGTCTTTGTCACAGAATTGTACAAAGTGCACACAGCTGTAAAATGTGTTCATATCCTTCTGCATTTAATATTTTCTTAAGCGCAACAAGGGACCACACCATAACCACGAAAAGCACACCCTGCGGGCTTTCAAATAACTACGCACCCTCAGACTCTGAGTTGCGATATTAAATGTTTTGGCTGGTTTTGTTGTCTAGGGGCTGGGATATGTAGTTGCCGCATTATAGGTCAAATACTGCTGAGTCTACAGTACACTATAAGAATACGCACATGAATCGAATGGTCAAAGGTTTCTATCACTCAGCAATTGCGAATTATGAAAGTAGCATATAAATTTATGAATGAAAGATTGCAATTTAATAAAATCTGCAGGTACTATCTTAACGACTTTAAATGATGAGTAAGATAGAAGTACTTTTGAGAATGCGGTATATTTCTGCAAAACACTTATTGGTGTCAATGGTACAGCAATTAAATAAAATATAAGTTGAATAACAGGGAAACAATAGATTCCTACTGCACGTAAATAGTTATGAACAACAACAAAGCTCACGAGATATTCACTTCTAAACGCATACTACGTCTTCACTGTAGAAACCTCGGAAATCTAACAAGTGCATAAGTCAGCACTACGAAATATTTCTATCTGCCGCGACCACGCATAAACTGCTCCACACTCTCCAAGTCCCTCTCGCAACTGTGCGTCCATTGCGACGTTGCGTCCAGCACCTCCCGTCCTGTCCCTTGTGCCACACTCTCCGAACTGCCCCTGTCCTCTCTCATCCTACCAGCAACCTGTTATAATGTCAAGTTGGACAAATATATTTCTAGGACGACACAATACATGTAAGTCACACAGCAAGTAAACAAGGTAAGACGAGTGTACACCATAACAGTCAAATCTGCACTGAGTCCAAGTCTAGCGGCCGCTGGCTGGCTGGCCGCTCAGGTGGCACGGCTGCTGCATGGCTGGCAGACAGCGCCGCATGTAGACGACGTGCGTAACTGCGCGGCAGCACTTTGAAAGATCGGCGAGTCACAGCACTTCTCCCCCCTTTGAATTTTTTGCACTGGTCTTGATGGAGGTGGCCTGTAGATTGCTAACGTCCATAGGTGTTGTTTGACTGGCCGTAAAGTCTCGAGGAGGAGGCTTCCCGTACGGACGGAAGTGTCCCCGATGATAACGGGTCGAGATGACAGGAGACGTAGGGGTCGAATCTGCTGGGGCCTCGTGCACCAATCTGCCCTTTGCAGCAAGTCCAGTTGTTATAACAGGAGACATGGGCGATGTGTCGGCGTCCATAGGAGGAGGAGGTGAGTAGAGTTGCTCCGACAGATGATGGTCATCCTGTTCCTGCATGGGCACGTCTCCTGGTGGCGTCCGTTATTGTGCTGGCACTGAGATGATGGTGAGAGGGCTGCATTGTGAGTAATGGGAGATGCCAAGATCCCGAGCATCAGGTAGAGCCGAAGGTGGTGTAGCGGCATTCGGAACAGGCGTTGCCGGCACACGAGGCCGAAGCTGGTCCGAATGACGCACTGCAACACCCATGTCCGTCTGGATTTCATACAGGCGTCGGCCACGGTGTCGTAAGATCTGGCCAGGACTCCATTTTGGCCGCCTGCCATATCCCCGTACCCATACAAGGTCGCCAGCGGTGAACCGGCCAAGCAAAGGCACCCACGACCATGAGGTGGAAGGCCGCAGAAGATGAAGTAGCGTGCGGGGCTGTCGGCCATCTAAGAGCTCAGCCGGGCTGTGGTCGGCCGTGGGGGTGAAACGGTAAGAAGCCAGAAATTGGAGAAGCGCATCATCAGCAGCAGAAGAAGTCAGGAGTTTCCTCATCTGAGCCTTAAATGTGCGGACCAGTCGTTCAGCCTCACCGTTTGACTGTGGATGGAACGGAGGGGCCATGACATGCATGACGCAGTGACGAGCACAAAAATCCGCAAAATTGGAAGTGGCAAATTGCGGACCATTATCAGTAACAAGAGTAGAGGGAAGGCCTTCCAAAGAGAAAATGCGAGCTAGAGCATTGGTGGTTGCCGCGGTGGTAGGCGACGTGCAACGGACAATGAAAGGAAAGTTAGAGTAGGCGTCAATAACTAGAAGCCAATAAGTACCTGAAAAAGGTCCCGCGAAGTCAGCATGAATACGCTTCCAGGGCTTCTCAGGCGAAGACCACGGTGACAAAGATGACTTTGGGGCGGCGGCCTGTGACACACAAGGGCCGCAGGCAGCAACCATGTGTGTGATTTCAGAGTCGATGCCGGGCCAGTACACATGACGGCGCGCCAGATATTTTGTGCAAGAGACACCCCAGTCCCCTTGGCGAAGGAGGCGCAAGACCGAAGCACGCAAAGACGTAGGTACCACAACACGCGGCGAAGCATTGTTGGTGGAAAGGAGAATAACACCATCCCTAGCCGTGAGGCTGTAGCATAAAGCGTAGTAGTTCCGCAACAGATCAGAAGCCTTAGTGGATGGACGACCTGGCCAACCCTTCAGAATACAGCGTAAAACCCAGGAGAGGGTAGGATCAGAACCCGTAGCAGCCACCAGCTGGTCCCCGGTGATGGGGAACCCGTCCACAACCCGCTGCTCGGCAACATCCAGGTGGAAACACTAAAGTTCGTCCCTATTGAATGCCAGATCAGGATCCATGGGAAGGCGAGACAGTGCATCAGCATTCGCATGTTGAACCATCGGCCGGAAATGAATCTCATAATTGAAACGAGACAAGTAAAGAGCCCAACGCTGGAGGCGGTGTGCAGCCTTGTCGGGAAGCAACGTTGATGGATGAAACTAGGAAACAAGTGTTTTGTGGTCTGTAACAAGATGAAATTTGGATCCATAAAGAAAAACATCAAACTTATGAAGAGCATAAATAATGGCCAAAGCTTCTTTTTCAGTTTGATAATATTTTCGTTGGGCATCCGTGAGCGTTTTGGAGGCATAAGTAATGGGCTGTTCAGAACCATCAGGAAAACGGTGCGCAAGGACTGCACCAACCCCGTATTGAAAGGTGTCCGTGGCAAGAACAAGATGTTGGCCAGGTCAATAAGTAGCCAGGCACGGGGCCTGTTTCAGCATAGTCTTCAATTTCTGGAAAGCTGCACTGCATGATGCGGACCAGTGAAAGGGCACGTTTTTATGCAACAGCCGATGCAACGGCTGAGCCACCGAAGCAGCAGACGGTAAAAACCTGTGATAGTATGCTGTTTTCCCCAAGAAGGCCTGCAGTTCCTTAACAGATGTAGGGCGAGGAAGGGCATCGATCGCAGCGACATTTTGCTGAAGCGGACGAATACCATCCCGAGAGAGTTGAAACCCCAAGTACGTGATAGAAGCCTGAAAAAATTTTGATTTCTGAAGGTTACACTTAAGACCGGCAGTCTGTAAGACATGAAAAAGTGTGTGCTGATTCTGAAGATGTTCTTCAGTGGTGGAGCCAGTGACAACAATGTCGTCCATGTAATTTATACACCCAGGGACAGGGAGCAATAATTGTTCCAAGAATAGCTGAAAGAGAGCAGGGGTGCTGGCAACCCCGAATGCCAATCGTTGGTATTGATAGAGGCCGAAAGGCGTGTTAGGTACCAGGACCTGCCGGGAAGCAGTGTCGAGTTGAAGTTGATGATAAGCTTTTGACAGGTCAAGTTTAGAAAAATACTGGCCTCCAGCAAGTTTAGTGAACAGTTCTTCAGGTCGAGGCATAGGGTAAGTGTCGATAAGGCATTGAGCATTTACAGTGGCTTTGAAATCGCCAAAGAGACGAATATCACCATTTGGCTTAGCAACGACAACGACAGGAGAGGACCACTCACTTGAAGTGACAGGATGCAATACCCCTGAAACAGTGAGACAATCCAGCTCCCATTTGACCCAATCACGAAGGGCCACAGGAATGGGCCTAGCTCAAAAAAACTTAGGCCAAGCAGTGGGTTTGAGCGTGAGATGAGCTTCAAAGTCGTTTGCACAGCCTAACCCAGGAGAAAAAAGGGACGAAAATGTCGTTGACAAGGAATCCAGTTGAGCATAAGGAATGGCATCAGAGACTATATTGACAGAGTCATCTATGGAGAACCCAAAAACGCGAAGGGCATCGAAACCAAAAAGATTCTCCGCGTTACTATGGTCGACCACAAATATGGTAATAGTGCGAACGACAGATTTGTAAGATACCTCAGCATTAAATTGTCCCAAGAGAGAAATCTTCTGTTTATTGTACGTCCGTAATTGCCGAGTGACAGGTGATAGGATTGGAGAATCCAACTGAAGATACGTCTGAGAATTGATGATAGCAGCAGCAGAACCAGTATCCACCTGCATGCGAACATCCCAACCAAGGATTTGGACAGTGAGGAATAACTTCCCTGAAAGGGAAGAAGTACCATTGACAGACAACACAGAAGCAGAATCAGTGTCACGTTCATGAACGTCAGGTATGCGGTCAGGTTTGCAAACGGATGACACATGACCCTTCTTTTTGCATTTGTAACACACGGCCCAACGTTGTGGACAATCTTCTCATGAATGTTGCGTAAAACACCGCGGACATGAAGGAAGTTGCCGTGGGTTTTGCTGCAGTTTCTTAGAGATTTGTTTACGGTTAGGCCGCGGCTGCGCTTGGGAACGTATTGCGGCCACGTCGGCTGGTGGGGATACGCCACACGCTTCGTCAACAGCGCACAGAGGTTGTACTTCCCTGACGTCACCTCATGCCTCTATTTGTGCCCCAGCGGCGCGAGGAATTTCAAAAGTCTGAGCGATGGATAGGACTTCATCTAGAGTCGGATTTGCCAACTGAAGGGCATGTTGCCTAATGACGAAAAAGAAAAATCCCATCCTCATTGCCAATTGTTATAACGTCAATTTGAACAAATATATTTCTAGGATGACACAATACGTGTAAGTCACAGAGCAAGTAAACAAGGTAAGATGAGTGTACACCGTAACAGTCAAATCTGCTCTGAGTCCAAGTCTAGCGGCCGCGCGCTGGCTGGCTGCTCAGGTGGCACGGCTGCTGCATGGCTGGCAGACAGCACCGCGTGTAGAGGATGCGCGTAACTGCACGGCGGCACTTTGAAAGATTGGCAAGTCACAACACAACCCTCACCTGAACTCACTTCCATCCAGTCTCCCCATTCATGAGTGCTGTGTTTGGCTAGAGCGCTCGCACCATGTCTTGATGCCAACGTACCCCCACAAACATAATGAAACACATACCAAATGCTGGATTTACATTTAAATAACTTGAAATTAAATAAATATTCCTACGGCTGGGTCATAAACATGCTCTAACACACATTATTAGATACATAAGCAAGTTAAATAAACATATATCAAAGGAATAGAACAAAAGGTAGGCCAGTAGCCTAATGTCTCTGTGCTTTATAAAACACAGTAAATATTTAACCAATTTCTTCATGAATAGTATATATCAGATATAAACAAAGACAGAGATGAATATATATATTTATAAGCATGCTGCTACTGTTTTTTCGTGTAACTGTGGAGTACTTATGGCCTGACGTGATCGATAGTAATTGTCCACTTGGACCTCCAATAACTCGTGTACTATTCAAGTTACATGCCTGTAATTCATACCAAGTTAGGGTTACACTAATAGCTTTCTAAAGACATGGCGATTGATAAAATTGGATGAAGTGTTTATATTTTGGAAATTCGTTTCTGCGTGTTACTTGTGTAATTTACAGTCAGATACTAAACTTTAAAGTAATAAAGATATTGAAAATCATCAGAATCATCATGCAAATAATGGTAATCTACATGTTTCTTTTTGAGATATCATGATTCATCTGGCTACTATTAATTTCTGTACAAACTGTGAAATGTCTGCCATTAAGGTTTCACAAAGTCCGCCATCTTTGGCACTCCCAGCGTAGACATCTCCTTCATCGACACAAAGCACTGTCCTCATCACAGCGGAATTCCCAGCCACGCAGATGGACCATGTGCTGGGGCTACCCCTCTCGTCTGGCTAACTTTTGGCACCACATGTTTGCTGCCGGGCCCTGGCTGGCCGAGTGGCCCGTGCAGCCACGCCAACTTATAATATTTTCAGGGCGCCACAATTCACCCATTACCTCACAGCCCATACCATAACACCGCCTCTATGCTTCACTGTTGACACCACACATGACGGCAGGTGACATTATCCAGGCATTAGCCAAACCTAAACCCATGCAGTGGATTGACACATGGTATAGCATGATTCATCACTCCAAATCACTATCCAGTGGCATTGCTCTCTCCACCACGTCAAGCACCATTTAACGTTGACTACATAAATGTGTGGCTTATGGGAAGCTACTCGACCATTGTATCCTATTCTTCTTAACTGCTTACACACTGTCATTGTGCTAGATGGAGTGGCGGTAGAACTTTGGAACTCATGAGTGATTGCTTCTACGGACTTCATGCAATTTTTACAACCGCCCTCTGCAATGCTCGATGGTTCCTGTCCATTAGTACATGAAATCTGGCTGGTCTTCGTTTAGCTGTAGTTGTTCCTTCATATTTCCACTCTTGCAGAGCATGCTGTGTAGCAATGTGGTATGATTGTTTGTGGTGCTTTTCCATGTGCAAAACAAGAGTCCTTACTCTAAAAGTATCATAAACTCAAAACTTTACTGATGGGAACTTGCTCTGCAGCACATGGTCGATTCCCTACACTCGACTGTCATTGCTTCCCACAAACTTCTTCAGTTATTGTCATCTACTTTTTCTTTTGTATTGTGTCCCTCTCTCATTTCTGTTAGCATCCCTGAATTGTGCCATCTTATTTACACCTCTTCATATTTCGTATTCTTCACTTATTTATTTCTTTACTAGCTTTGTACCTGGCCTGGTTATTTGTTTATTCCAATCTTCTATTAGTCCATCTCCTCCTTCCCCCTTTCTCTATCCATCTTTTCCTCCCCCTCTCCGACCCTCTCCTCCTCTCACCTCTCTGTGTACATCTACTGTCCCCCTCAGTGGGCTCACATCTCTTTTGTAAGTACATGCTTGGCCACCACAGCGCTCCAGCCACCACTATGTTCCTTTCTGTGCTGCAAGTATATCCTTATATTATTCTTTTTCCTCTTTTGCTTTTCCATTGGATGATATTCTTGGTGACGATCGTGCTTGCATTTGGTTTATAATTTTGGACACTCGTTTTTCTCTTCTGGGAGTTTATACAACCTTTCATCCTTCACAGCATGATCTCCATTGTTGGGTTTGACCTACCATTGCTCTTCTAAATTTTACGGAAGTGCAATTGTGCAGAGAATATCACCCAACGTGATGTACATTCCACCTTTTGTCTCTTTCTATTGTTACACCCTTCCTTTTTTAGCAAACGTAATACATCCAAAGCCCAACATGGTGGCCATCCCATTATTGGGGAATCATTAAGTACCTGCGTGGTGGTACCCCCTGACTACACAGGGATTACACTATTGGTGCCTGAGCTGGGGACTCCCGGCATATGCCAAGGAGTATCTGCATGTTGTGGCTAGGACACGGCAACTCTGTGCTACTAGCCAGGATGCCATTGCTGGGTGAGACCTATGGGGAGAGCCACCATTCAGAGTGGGCGGCACCCCAGGCAGATGACTCACAAATGACATGGATCAGAGTTTCTTCTGCTGGTGGCCGCACGGCCTCAGTTGGCACTTCTGGAGGAAAGGATTACTACAATGCGGAGAGATATGACCCCACAATGTTTCCTTCCCTGGCTGTGCTGTGGGAGGAATGTAGGGCTAAGAGACAAGGAGAGAAATACTCCCCGCAATAACTAGTGTGCTCTAGTACTGACAGTGATTCCTTTATAGCCACAAAGCCATTATTTTATAAAGAACATTATGAGGACATGTTTTGGGAAGTAGCAGCAATTCCAAAAATGAAAAGAAATTCAGTCCCAATTAAAACAGCATTCCCTGCTCAATCGCAGATGTTGCTCACCTGTGACAAGCTAAGTGACATAACACCCTTAATATCATACACGTTATCATCTTCCAGCTTAACCTCATTTTGCAGACCGATTATGAGTTATGTGCCAATTTGGAGTGGGGTGTGCATTTTGTTCATTGTGTCCAGTGGGGACCAAAGGACAATAGAGTTCATACTGGAGCCATCATCTTGGCCTTTGATGGTGATTCAGTGCCTGAATAGGTCAAGGTGATGGTATATCGATGTGGTGTGAAACCTTGTATGCCCTGTGCCATGTGATGCTTTAAATGCATGAGATTTGGGCACATGTCTTCATGTCGTAATGCCAACCTCATCTGTAGGGATTGTGGATGTCAGTTGCACGTGAGCACTCTTTGTGCCTCACCTACCCATCTGTCTCAACTGCGGGGAATGCCAGTCCACATGCTCATTGGACTGCAGCACCTTCCAAAGAGAAAGCAAAATCCAAGAATAAAAGGCTCTTGACCAACTCATTTATCAGTACACCGAGAAGAAATATGAATTTTTGCATCCTATACGTATGAAAATGACATTTACTACGGCTATGAAGATGTCACCCTCTCTAGTGACAGTACCCTCGCCCTGCATGCCTTCTATATCGGATCCTCGGGGCTGCTCAACTACACCCACTGCCCTAGTGGTTAGGGTCCCTCCACCGTCTGTTTCCCCCACATCCACTTTGAGGGCATTGACTCCCCACCCACTGGGGCCATTGATCTCCAACCCACAGCTGGGCAAGCAACACCCTCTTCTAGTCTTTCTCACCAGAAAGGAGTCCCTTGGGACACTCCTCTCCCAGAATTCTGCTGATCTGCAACAGGATACCAGCGAGTGGCTGAAGGAGCCACAGGTTTCTGACCTTAGGGCTTCTCATTTGTCTTCTGTCCCTTAAACTACAGTAGACAAGGCCTTGCAAACAGTGAAATCATCATGGAAATGAGTGACAAAAGGAAGAGCTTGAAGACAAAGGAGGTACCAGTGGCCTCCATACCACCAGACCCTGCATGTCCCAACTCTGTACTCTAAGCAGAGTTCCTGGTGGCCCCTGTGGCATTGAATGACTCCACACAGCGAACTTCAGAACTGATATGTATTGATGCTGTATCGTTGCAACAGGTAGCAGCAAGTGACCCTGGGGCACAATTTCCCTCCTTGGCCCCTTCATGCCCCCACAGGATACCAATAGTGTGATTCTCCAGTAGAACTGGCTCAACTACAACGTCTCTTATGCAGTTCCCTTGCTTTTTGCATTACCCCACAGGAAACTTGGTTCCCCGAATTGCAAACCCCTACACTCTGCAGCTATCGGTGCTATTTTAAGAATTGAGCTATGATAGAATGTCGGACAAAGTTTGCTTGTGAGTTCTGGACACTCTCTACAGTGAACACGTGCCACTCAATATGACTTTGCATTTTACCATCTGTAATCTGTATCTCCCTCCCAATGGGGAAGTGTCTCAGACCGCATTGTCTGCATTGATTTCTCAGCTCCCCCACCCATCCTCATTTTAGGTGATGTCGATGCCCACAACCCTTTGTGGGGTGGAACTGCGACCACTGGCTGCAAAGCTCGATCTTTGTCTCTTGAATACCAGTGCCCCCACACACTTCAGTGTGGCATATGTATCTTATTCTGTAATTGATCTTTCCGTGGTCTTCTTCCCTCTGTCGTTTGGAGAGGCCATAATGACTTGTGACAGTCATCGTGTCCATCCCTTAACATCACTCACCTAGGTGTCCACCCAGGTCGGCTCTCAACAATGCTGTCTTGGATGTCTTTGCCTCTGCCATCACCCTTAGCACCCCACAACATGGAGATATCAATCTGGCTGTACATAGCACAACCGCAGCCATTCTATCGGCAGCAAGCATAGTAATCCAGTATTTCTTGAGTTCCCCCCTTTGGAAGACAGTAACTGGTGGATTTCAGAAATCAGCGTGTCCATTAGAGATCACAGGTGTGCTGTCCAATGCCATAAGTGACATCCATCAATGGAGCACCTCATTGCCTTTAAATGGCTCCATGCTCAGGTCCACCACCTAATAAAATGACAGAAACAAGAATGCAGGGAATGGTATGTTACTATCATTGAACTGCATACCCTACTTTGCAGGTTTGGGTAAAGGTTTGACAGATCCGTGGATACCAGTTGCCCTCAGGTGTACCTTGTGTTGCCCTGACTGGTGTGTTGCCTGCACGGATCCAGACTGTGTTGCTGAACACTTTGCTCTGCATTACACTCAAGCCTCTGCATCTGAGAACTACCGATCTGCATTTTGTATCTTCAAACAGCAGGTGAAGTGAATTCACCTACCTTTCACTACACATCGTCTAGAGCCATATAATGCTCCATTCAGTGAGTGGGAATTCCTCAGTGCTCAGTGCCCAGTGCCTTTGTTCTGACATGGCTCCAGGAGCAAACCACATTCACAGTCAAACTCTCAAACACCTGTCAGTGTTGTGCCAACATCACACCCTTGCCATTTTCAACTGTATCTTTGTGAATTACCATCTCAACAGCAGGCAAATGTGATTGTTCCAGTGCTGAAACCAGATAAACACCCCCTTGAAATGGATAGTTATCACCCAATTACAGTTTGTGATACTAATGTTCTCTGCAAATTGCTCAACCATATAGTGAGCTGGCACTGCTTTGGTACCTTGAGTTGGCTGCTACTCAGGGTGGTTTTTGCCAAGGCCATTCTACTACTGACAATTGGGGCCTCCTGGAATATGCTACTCAGTCAGCTTTTGCTCACATCAACACATTATTGCTGTCTTCTTTGACTTGCAAAAGGCTTATGACACCACATGACATCATTACATCCTCGTCACCCTACATGAAAGGGGTCTCCAGAGCCCACTCCCCATTTTTGTCTGGGACTTCTTGTCACTCTGTACTTTCCAGGTTCAAGTTCGTGCTTCCCACAGTATCCCCGTATACAGGAGAATGGAATCCCACAGTTCTCTGTGTTGAGTGTGCCCCTTCTTCTAGTGGCTGTCAATAATCTAGCTGCAGCTGTCGGGCCTACAATGTCACCCTCCCTGTATGCTGACAATGTTTGCATCTGCTATTGCTCCTCAGCTCTCAACTGTGGGTGTTGCTGAACACCAACTGCTGGGTGCGGTACAAAAGGCACAGTCCTTGGCTCTCACCATGGCTGTCAGTTTTCAGCTGCCAAGACATGTGTCATGCGCTTCTGTTACTGTCATACTGTCCACCTGCAACCAGAATTCTACCTCAACAAGCAGTTGCTTAATGTGGTGGAGTCATATCACTTTCTGATATTGGTATTTGATGCCCAGTTGATGTGGCTTCACCATCTTCTTTTTCCTGGTAGGGAGATCAACCTTCCACAACAGCAGCTGAGGACTGGATCCATGATCATAGTTAGCATACAGTGTTCTGCTCTGAACTCCAATTCCCCCCCCCCCCCCTCCCCAAATTGCCTCTTGTCAGGGAGCAGTTGTGTATGGTCCCAGAAAGCCTGTTGACCCCATAATTTTTCACTACCTGTTCCTGGTTGTCCCAGATGCATTAATGAGTTCGGAAGTGGTATACACTGATGGCTCTACAGTTGACGGACAAACCAGTCTTGCCTACGGTCAAGCAAAATGCAGTGAACTACACTCACTGCTAAATGGTCGGATGCAGTGTATTCACTGCAGAATTAGTGGCCATTGCTCAAGCCCTCAGTCATGTTTATTCTTGTACCATCGAGACATTTGTAATGAGCAGTGATTTGCTGAGTAGTCTTCAAGCTATCGATCAGTGCTACTCTCTACACCCACTAGTTGTGACTATTGATGATCTCCTTGCTGACTTCCATCAAATTGGATGGTCAGTCATGTTTTCCTGGACCTCAAGTAACATGGGGATGCCAGGGGCTGAAGATGCTGACTTGTTGGCCAAAATGGCTACCAGGATGAAGTCTTTGGAGATGAGGCTACTGGAACCGGACCTCTGGTCTTCTCTGTGCCATCAATTGTTGGAGGCTTGGAACATGGATTGGTGTGCCCTGGTTTCTCTGAACAAACTGCAAGCAATAAAGTGGACCTCTGCAATCTGGTAGTCTTCCCTTCATGCTTTATGTAGGAAATCTACCATTCTCTGTCAGCTTCACATTAGCTACACTTGGCTAACCTATGGTCACAGCCTACAACATGAGGATCCATCCCACTGCCCGTGTGGTGCTCATCTGATGGTGGCACACGTGCTACTGGACTGCCCAATTTGGTCAGTTTATGGTGAAGCCTTAAACTTGCTGACTCGTTGCCTCTAGTGCTAGTGGACAATGCCAAAGCAGCTGATCTGATATTACGTTTTACCCATGGTGGTGGTTTCTACTCCTCTCTGTGGGATAGGGCACATTGGCCTCATCAGATGTTTGAGGAGTTGGAGAAGTGCCCTGTTGCCTGCTTCGATCCAGGGAGTGTATGGTTGCCCTTGCACGGTGGTCCAGTATAGTTCTTGCCTTCCCACCTTTTTAATTCTTCTTATTGTTTCACATTGGTAATTGTCTTTCTGTCTCCTCATGGATGTTCTCTTTCCTTAAATTCTATCAACCTGTCCATGCTTACAGTTTTCTTGTGGTGGTAGAGGGTGAGGAAACTCCGGTTGGATGCAGAGGTTGCTTCTCCCATTGCATAACACATCCTGTGGGCCTCCAGATGCTTTGTGGGCAGAGCAACCCACCCACCTTCACCCTTTTGCTCCTCTCTCACTGCTACTTGCTTCTGTCTCTTGGTTTTAGTGATTCTTGGTTAGAATCAGGTTCATCAGGAGTTGTCTCCTGTGTCCTTCTTCTCTGAAGGCTCTTCCTGGCTTGATGCATGTAGGCTGGAGGGGCTGATGAGCTCCTATCCATCACCCCACACCAATAGGAAGTAGGTGGTTCTCACCCACACAGTGTTCCTTTCCAGATAGTATGTGTGCCAAGTTTAGTTGAAATAGATCTAGAAGCTTAGAAGGAGCATCTTAACTGCCAGCTTTACATGTCACATATATTTAACATACTTCAGCCATATTTGTACACATATTTCACCTGTATATCTAGTGAATTTCACCCTCCAGTTTCAGTTCCATGCTGCTCAATGTTTATGATGTCATATCTCGTAAAATATGTCTTGCACAATGATATATTTTTGCAGGTACATTCAGTGGTATATGTGGATTACTGTCTGCAAAATGTGTTGCAAATAGAGATAGTAGTAAAGAAGAAATAAATTAAAAAGTCGTGCCTAATGTGAAAGTTTTGCTGCATAAACAGCAAAAATGTAGTAAGCTATAAACTTATTCACTTTCATCATTTTGTGGATGGTTTCAGTGAGTAAAGGTCACATAAAGATTTGAATTTATATGTATAGTTCATTGCAAGCCACTACGTGCTCTCATGCTCAAATACTGGATAATTATAGTGTGACTATTTGTGTGTCATGAACAATGCTTCTTTTTCACCACCACCCCTTTGAGAGGTAGGTGGTTCTTACTCCCACAGCAGTTCTTTCCATACAGTAAGTGATATGTGTATCAACTTTGGTTTGAAACTGATTCATTAGTTTAGGAGGAGGTGTGGAACATACATACATGCATACATACTGTATGTAAATCCATACATATATATTTATGTATATGGATTTTGACACCCATGTACAAAAATAACTCAGGCCATTGTTATTTCTTTTCAGTTGTACAGCTATTGATCTGGTCTTTCCATAGTTTTGTTCTTCACCTTAACTGTTCGCTTCCCTCTTATCTGTCCATCTCAGTTTCTTTGTTCTTTCAGGTACCAGGTTGTAGTTTTCTTTTTTTACACTTCTCATAAGTTGCTAACCTGTGGTCTCTCAGGTTTTCAAGGCTCATCTGTTTCTGTCATTACTTGTTGCTTTTCACTTTGTTGTGTCCTACACTACATGATGAAAAGTATCTGGACACCTGGCTGAAAATGACTTACAAGTTTGTGGCACCCTCCATCGGTAATGCTGGAATTCAATATGGTATTGGCCCACCCTTAGCCTTGATGTCAGCTTCCTCTCTTGCAGGCATACATTCAATCAGGTGCTGGAAGGTTTCTGGTAGAATGGCAGCCAATTCGTGTTGAGAGATGCAATCACCATTCCCAAATTGCTCTTCAACAGTGGGAAGCAAGAAGGTGCTTAAAACATCAATATAGGCCTGTGCTGTGATAGTGCCACGCAAAACAACAAGGGGTGTAAGCCCCCTCCATGAAAAACATAACCACACCATAACACCACTGCCTCCAAATTTTACTGTTGGCACTACACACGCTGGCAGATGACGTTCACCGTGCATTTGCCATACCCACACGCTGCCATCAGATCGCCGCATTGTGTACCACGATTCATCACTCCACACAACATTTTTCCACTCTTCAGTCATCTAATGTTTACGCTCCTTACCCCAAGCAAGGCATTGTTTGGCATTTATGGGCATGATGTGTGGCTTATGAGCAGCAGCTCGACCATGAAATCCAAGTTTTCTCACCTGTCATAGTACTTTCAGTGGATCCTGATGCAGTTTGAAATTCCTGTGTGAAGGTCTGGATAGATGTCTATCTATTACACATTACGACCCTCTTCAACTGTCGGCGGTATCTTGTCAGTCAACAGACGAGGTCGGCCTATATGCTTTGGTGCTGTATGTGTCCCTTCATATTTCCACTTCGCTATCACATCGGAAACAGTGGACCTAAGGATGTTTAGGAGTTTGGAAATCTTGCATACAGAGGTATGACACAAGTGAAACCCAATCACCTGACCATATTCGAAGTCCACAAGTTCCGCGGAGTGCCCCATTCTACTCTCTCACAATGTCTAATGACTACTGAGGTTACTAATATGGAGTACCTGGCAATAGGTGGCAGCACAATGTACCTAATATGAAAAAAGTATGGTTTTGGGGGTGTCCAGATACTTTTGATCACCCAGTGTCTTTAATCTATTTTGGGCCTAGATAAATTTCCTCCTAACACGTTGAAAATTTCATATACAACAGCCCTTTCCTCCTCATTTTGCAAGATGGAGCCACCGTGGCATAAAAAAATCTACATAGTTATCATTCTGCATCTGTGTAACAAGTAGACATTTTCTCTGTTGATCCAGCTGTAGTTTCCTTTTGGACCTATGCTGTGATGCAGACTGGTGTAAATTAATATGTGAACATAATACAGTACATTCAATAATAAATATGTAATCCAGCTAATGTAGTGTGTGTACATTCTTCTCTGTTGGTTTAGTAGGATGAGTTATATTTTTATTAGACTATACCAGAGAAAAAACTTTGTAACATAAATCATGGGAAACATTGTGTGCTCTATTTACTCACATTAAGGATTTGCTGGGGCTGGGCATGGCTGTGCTTGCAAATAAAAGATCACACATAACTGGCTTTTGTTACACCTCATGGACTCTGAGAAGTGAAGCAGTAATAATATTAATAGTGGAAGTTGGTACTGAGAAGACTACTCTGATAAAAGCTACATTGTCATCTTTTTTTGTTTTTTACTTTGTGTCACACTCCCTCCAACACCATAAGCTACAGAATGTTCTTTTAGTAGGAACTACTGATCATGGGGGTATTCTCGTATAGAAAGAGTGGTAACGGATGAAAGAACATTAGACTACATGTGTGCTTAAAGGAAGTCCCTCTAACTAAGGGCTCACCTTCCGAGGATGTAATGTTTCCAAGTAGAGAAGGAATTACCATATTTCATCAAAATATAAGAGGCATTAGAGATAAAGTTAGTGAACTGCTTATAGATGTTGACTGTGAAATTATTGGTATATCAGAACACCACTTGAATAATTGGACAATTCAAAGGCTTCCTTTACCAGGATACACATTAGCTGGCTGTTTTTCAAGGAGTTCTTCCGGGCTGGGGGAGTGGCTATGTACGTAAAAAGCAGTATTCCATTTGAGTTTATAGACGTATCACGACACTGCACTGAGAAGACATTCGAAAATCATGCAGGGGCAGTTGAATTTAGTGAAACTAAACCTCTAATTGTTGTTGTTCATAGGTCCCCTAACTCTGACTTCAGAGCATTTCTGCTCAAGCTAGAGGGGGTTCTTGATTCACATTGTAGGAAGTACCAGAAATTAGTTATATGTGCTGACTTCAATATAAATTTTGTATGTGATGGTGCAAGAAAAAGGATGTTGGTAGATCTCCTAAATTCATCTGATCTGATGCAGATTGCGTTTTTTTTCCAACTAGGGTGCAAGGAAACAGTAGCACAGCCATAGACAGTATTTTTATTCATTCTTCATTACTAGATGGGCATTCTGTTAGTAAAAGCATGAATGGCCTTTCAGACCATGATGCACAAATTTTAACACTAAAAGGCTTTTGTACTCAAACAAATGTCACATATAGTTACAAACTATGTAGGAAAGTTAATCCGACAGAAATAGAGTTTTTTAAACCTTGTAAAGGAACAAGAGTGGCAGGATATTTATAGTACCGATAACATAGATGATAAATACAATGCTTTCCTTAAAATATTTCTCATGCTCTTTGAGAGTTGCTTTCCATTTGAACATTCTAAATGGGGTACTAGCAGTACTAGACAGCCCGGGTGGCTGACTAGTGGGATAAGGATATCTTTTAGAACAAAGCAGGAATTATATCAAAATGTTAGAAGTAGTCACAATCAAGCTACAGTAGCCCATTACAAACAGTATTGTAAGGTGCTTAAAGATGTTATTAGGAAGGCGAAGAGTATGTGGAATGCAAATAGAATAGCTAATTCACAGTATAAAATTAAAACCATATGGTCAGTTGTGAAGGAAGCGTCTGGTCAGCAGCACAAGGTCGACTATATCAAGTCAGTTTGCAGTAAAAATATTTCTGTTACTGATAAATTAGATATATGTACAGTATTTAGCAATCATTTTCTGAGCATTGCTAGTGAATTAAATAAAAATTTAGTTTGTACAAGGAGTCTCATAACTTTCTTGGCAAATGCCTTTCCGATATTGATGTCTGAAATACTCCTCTGTGATACAAACAAGAGGGTGATAGAGTTCATAATTAAATCATTGAAGACTAAGGACTCTCATAGATATGATGGATTGCTTAGCAGAATATTAAAGTACTGTGCTGCACATGTTAGCCCTGTACATAGCCATATATGTAATTTTTCCTTTAGGAATGGCCAGTTTCCTGAAGGATTAAAAGTACTCAGTACTAAGGTCGCTTTATAGAAAGGAAGAATGTAGACAATTTTGGACCTATTTCTACGCCATCGGTGTTTGCTATAGTTACTGAAAAGGCTGTGTATTTGAGGATAATTGATCATTTTTGTGGTGTCACCGCTAGACACCACACTTGCTAGGTAGTAACTTAAATCGGCCGCGGTCCTGTAGTACATGTCGGACCCGCGTGTCGCCACTGTGTACTCGCAATCCTAGCGCCACCACATGGCAGGTCACAAGACACGGACTTGACCTCGCCCCAGTTGTACGGACGACATAGCTTGCGACTAGACCTACCAAGTATTCCTCTCATTTGCCGAGAGACAGATTAAATAGCCTTCAGCTAGTCCATCGCTACTACCTAGCAAGGCGCCATGTGAATCATTGCTAATTGCTTACTACTATGCAAGAGATGTATTTCAACAAGAACAAGACTACATTAAAAGTTAAGTAGATGACAATCTCTCTTCTTTTCTTTATAGTTTTTCATCCAGTCTCCTGTTTCAGAATTTACGCCCGTCTGCGTTAGTTTCGCGTGCACCTAGCCACTCATTGTGTCGAGACCTTAGGGAATCGACACAACAATATTTTGGCGCCGAGGAGTGGTGCCGCGCCCACGTTGCAGTCTTTGTGTTATATTTGCTCTAATTTGCTTGTGTCATGGCTTCGCCGCATTCTCCAGATGTACTGTCCGAATTTTTTCGCTTGCAGAATCAGCAGACGCAGGCGTTATTGGACGCCCTTGGACAGCTCGTCCAGGGTCAACGTGCGCTGCAAACCGATGCGGCAGCAGCCGCTTCATCGCTACCGCAGCCACACACCGCTGTCGCACCGCCATTTAGGCCCTTTGAGGCCCATAACGAGAGCTGGACGGAGTGGGCCGATCAGTTCAACTTCCACCTCACTGCTTATGGAATTCAAGGTAAAGAGCGGCAGCCGTTTTTGCTTTCTTGTGTCGGTGTGTCTACCTACCGTGTGATAGTGAAATTGTTTCCCCGACGCGACGTAGCAACTCTGACCTACGAGGAAATTTTGTCGGCTTTAGATGCCTATTTCAAAGAAACAGTTAATGTAGTTGCCAAACGGTATACGTTTTTTCGTACAAAACGTACCGCCGGTCAGACTAATAGGGAGTGGGTAGCAACTTTGCAAGGACTTACTAGAGACTGCGCGTTTGCCTGTGAATGTGGCCTCCCATATTCAGATACTATGGTGCGTGATGCAATTGCACAGAACGTTTCTGATGTTCGCATAAGGGAACAGATTTTGAAGCTAGTTAATCCCTCCCTGCAACAAGTGATAGACATTTTGGACAGGCAAGACACACTTGACTTTGCTCAGGCATCATTTGAAACTTCGCCAGCAGTGTGTCACATTAATCGGCCCGCCCGGCCCGCGGCACGGGACGCTAAGCGGCCCTCGCGCCCGACTTCGCAGCGGCCGCCTCGCTTGCAACCACGTGCGCCGCGTAAGCAAGCAAATGCAGTGAAATCTTGCCCGCGGTGTGCAACTAGACATTCGCGTGAAAATTGCCCGTCACGCCAAGCTATTTGCTTTTACTGTCAAAAGAAAGGACATGTACAAAGTGTTTGCCAGAAAAAGCTTAGATCAGACAATCGCAATAATTCCAGGCCTTTTGATTCGCGCCGGAATCGAATCCAGGACAATCAGGCTCGTGGACCTTCGCCCATGGACATTCATGTAGTTCATGCCCACCCGTCCAGTGACACTTTAGCTAACAGTGACTGTGTTCGTCCCACCCAACGTGTGCGTCGACGTCGCCGGAAATCCCGTAACGTTGCAAGTGCTTCTGGACCTGTATCAGTTCAAATTGCACGAGACAGTCGCTCTTGTCGTCAACAAGACAATAAACTTTTTGTGGACTTAGACTTTGCAGGAAAAGTGATACCATTCCAGCTCGATACCGGAGCTGCAGTTTCCTTGCTCAATCACGACACGTACAAACAACTGGGCGCCCCGCCATTGCGTGCCGCAAATGTTACGTTAACTAGTTACTCAGGACAGCATATACCTGTGTTAGGACAGTGCAGCCTTCTTGCAACATACCAGGGACAGACAAAACTTGTGTCATTTTATGTTCTTCGTTCCTCTAGTGCAGTGAACTTGTTTGGTTTAGATTTGTTTCAATTGTTTAATTTGTCTCTTGTAAATCAGGTCCTATCAGTGAATCAGACTGTGCCGTCCGCCAGTGTTTCTAGTCTTTGTGAAGAATTTGCAGACATTTTTGCACCGGGCCTTGGTTGCGCTAAGAACTATGAAGCGCATTTGGAACTGAAAGACAACGCGCAACCGAAATTTTTCAGAGCGCGCAATGTTCCCCACGCATTGCGTGATGAGGTCGCACGAACATTAGCCGAATTAGAATCTCAAGGTGTCATTGAACGAGTGCAGGCTTCTCTCTGGGCCTCACCCTTAGTAATTTTGCCCAAACCTTCCGGAAAATTGAGACTTTGCGTGGACTTCAAGGCAACTGTGAATCCACAACTTGTGACTGCTACTTTTCCTTTGCCCCGCCCGGAAGATCTTTTTGACAAACTGTGCCCGGGAAAATATTTTTCAAAATTGGACCTAGCAGATGCGTACTTGCAAATACCTGTGGACGAAGAATCCCAGCGCGTCTTGGTGGTAAACACGCATCTTGGCTTGTATCGCTTCAAAAGACTGCCATTCGGGTGTGCATCCGCCCCTGCTTTATTTCGGCAATATTTACAAACTATTTGTGCGTCGGTCCCTACGGCTGCGAACTATCTGGACGATATTGTAATCTCAGGAAAGACAGAAGCAGAACATTTGCAAAATCTCCGAACATTATTTCAGGTATTGCGTCAGAATGGTCTTCGCTTGAGGAAGGACAAATGTGTGTTTTTTGCTCGTGACTTACCGTACCTGGGGCATGTCATAAATGCCCAAGGTATACATCCGAGTCCAGAGCACCTTCGTGCCATTCAGGACTTGCCGTCACCGCAGTACTTAAAACAGCTACAGAGTGTGCTGGGTAAGGTAAATTATTATCATCGATTTGTGCGCAATGCTTCTTCCCTTTCAGCTCCGCTTCATCGCTTACGCCGTAAAGGTGTTCCGTTCGTCTGGACGACGGAATGCGAACGCGCCTTTCGCCAGTTGAAATCGGCGTTACTTTCCAATACTTGCCTTACGCCATTCGATCCCCGAAAACCCCTTTTGTTGATGGTCGATGCATCGGATTTCGGGATCGGTGCTGTGCTTGCGCACAAAGATGGTTCGCATGATCGCCCTATTGCCTTTGCGTCAAAATTGCTCTCATCTGCGCAAAGAAATTATTCCCAAATAGAGAAGGAAGCTTTGGCTCTTGTGTTTGGTGTAACAAAGTTTCACGATTTCTTGTATGGTCGTCACTTTACAATCATCACGGACCACAAACCTTTGACATCACTTTTTCATCCGAACAAGCCTGTCCCTCCACGTACAGCGCAGAAATTCATTCGCTGGTCTCTTTTTCTCTCGCAGTACCGCTACGATATCTTGTATCGGTCCACTGCTAAGCACGGCAACGCTGATGCGTTGTCCCGTTTGCCTGTTGCTGAGGATAAAGCATTCGATTCTTCCGAACTTGCTTGCATGTTCATTGATTCGGAAGCCGATGACGTGGTCGCATCGTTTCCGATTGATTTTCGTCGTGTAGCTACTGCCACAGCTGCTGACCCTGTCCTTGCTTCCGTTTTGCGTTTTGTTGCTACGCAATGGCCCTTGTCAAAGTCACGGATCGAGGATCCTTTGGTTCGCCGTTTTTTTGCTCACAAGGAGAGACTTTTTGTACGACGTGGTGTTTTGTTGTTGCGTTCCGATAATGATCAATCCCGAGTCGTAGTCCCACGTTCGTTACAGTCCTCTGTCTTACGGCTTCTTCACCAAGGACATTGGGGTATAGTGCGAACGAAACAACTTGCTCGCCAGCACTGTACTTGGTTCGGAATCGATGCTGCGATTGCGAATATGTGCTCCTCTTGCGTGGCGTGTGCCGAACAACAATCCGCACCGCCGCGGAAATTCTTTGCATGGCCGAAAGCCACTTCCCCTTGGCAACGCTTGCACATCGATTTTGCTGGTCCATTCTGGAATGCTCGATGGTTGGTTGTGGTCGATGCTTTCAGTAATTTTCCTTTTGTTGTCCGGATGTCTTCCACGACGTCTTCTGCCACAATCCAAGCCTTGTCTGCTATCTTTTGCATTGAGGGTCTTCCGCAGACTATTGTTTCCGACAATGGCCCACAATTCCTGTCCGCAGAATTTCAGTCATTCTGCCAGGCCAATGGTATTCAACATCTGACATCCGCGCCGTTTTCGCCTCAGTCAAACGGTGCCGCTGAACGATTGGTCCGGACTTTCAAGTCGCAGATGTTGAAGTTGAAAGAGTCGCATTCTCGGGAGGACGCTTTGTTGCTCTTTTTGTCTTCGTATCGCTCTCAGCCCCGCGATGGTCGCTCGCCGGCTGAATTGCTCCATGGTCGATCTCATCGCACTCTGATGTCTTTGCTGCATCCGCCGCATCAGGTTCCTGTGCAGCGGCAGAGACCTGCTTTTGCTCCTGGCGAAGTTGTCTATTATCGCAACTATCGCGGTTCACGGCGTTGGCTCGCAGGGCGCATTCTTCGCTGCCTCGGCCGCGCGATGTATGTGGTTTTGGGGGCCTCTGGTGAGGTGCGTCGGCATCTCAATCAGCTGCGCCTCTGTCGTCGCCTGGGTTCTGCCGCTCCCCGTCTGCTTTCAGCGACGGAGCCGTCAGGTCAGCGCCCTGGGGACCCATCTACTGGCTCGCCTCATCCCCAGGTGTTACCGACGATGCCTTCCATTTTGCCTCATGGCGTCGCGCCGCCGCAGCCGCCGCCGGCGCCGCCAGCAGCGGACGCTTCGCTGCAGCCGCCACGCGCCTCCCTGGGTCACGCGCCGCCGCTCGCTTCCCGTGACCAGCCGTCCTCCGCCATGGACCTCTTGCCCGCTCCGGACCAGATGTCGTCTTCGCCCGTCGGGTGCTCCGACCACATGGAGGTCGACCCTTCTGTCTCATTACGTGCGCATACACCTCATGTTGACGTGCACCCTGGACTAGGTTTGCAGGCGTTTCCTAGCTCCCCTCGGACCGAATGGCCGGGTGCGGGTGGCACAGCCTCGCCTGTTGTTAGGCTCCCCACCTCATCGCATACGTCAACATGGGGTCCTCCCCACGGCGGGCGGAAGCCTTATCTCACGACCGTTCGCCGATTTGCGGGGGAGGAATGTGGTGTCACCGCTAGACACCACACTTGCTAGGTAGTAACTTAAATCGGCCGCGGTCCTGTAGTACATGTCGGACCCGCGTGTCGCCACTGTGTACTCGCAATCCTAGCGCCACCACATGGCAGGTCACAAGACACGGACTTGACCTCGCCCCAGTTGTACGGACGACATAGCTTGCGACTAGACCTACCAAGTATTCCTCTCATTTGCCGAGAGACAGATTAAATAGCCTTCAGCTAGTCCATCGCTACTACCTAGCAAGGCGCCATGTGAATCATTGCTAATTGCTTACTACTATGCAAGAGATGTATTTCAACAAGAACAAGACTACATTAAAAGTTAAGTAGATGACAATCTCTCTTCTTTTCTTTATAGTTTTTCATCCAGTCTCCTGTTTCAGAATTTACGCCCGTCTGCGTTAGTTTCGCGTGCACCTAGCCACTCATTGTGTCGAGACCTTAGGGAATCGACACAACAATTTTATACCACACAATTTGCTATCAAATGTTCAGTTCTGCTGTAGAAATCGTTTAACAACTGAAAATGCTATATTCTATTTTCTCTGTGAGGTACTGGATGGGTTAAAAAAAAAGATTTCAATCACTAGGCTTATTTTTTGATTTAAGTAAGGCATTTGATTGTGTTAATCACAAAATATTGCTCCATAAGTTGGACCATTACGAAATACGGGGAGTAGCTCACAATTGGTTCACCTCTTACTTTCGCAACAGGCAGCAAAAGGTCATTATTCACATTGTTGATAACAGATGTGATGTGGAGTCTGTGTGGGGTACTGTCAAGTGGGGGGTGCCCCAGGGATCAGTGTTGGGGCCACTCCTGTTCCTTATTTAACTAAATGATATGCCCTCTAGTATTACGGGTAACTCTAAAATATTTCTATTTGCTGATGACACTAGCTTGGTAGTGAAGTATGTTGTGTGCAACATTGGCTCAGTTTCAAATAGTGCAGTACATGACCTAAGTTCATGGCCTGTAGAAAATAAACTAATGCTAAATCACAGTAAGACTCTGTTTTTACAGTTTCTAACACACAATACAAAAAAAAAAAAAATTACATCTTAATTTCACAGAATGGGCATATGATAAGTGAAACTGAACAGTTCAAATTTCTAGGTGTTCAGATAGATAGTAAGCTGTCGTGGAAAGCCCACGTTCAGGATCTTGTTCAGAGACAATACTGCCATTTTTATTATTCGAATGGTATCTGAAGTGAATGATTGTTTGAAACGAATATTAGTCTACTTTGCTTATTTTCATTCGCTTATGTCATATGATATTATATTTTGGGGTAACTCTTCCCATTCTAAAAGGATATTTTTGGCTCAGAAACAGGCAGTTCGGGCAATAAGTGGTGTAAGTTCACGAACCTCTTGTCGACCCCTGTTCACAAGTGTGGGTATTTTGACATTGGCCTCTCAATATATATATATTCCTTACTGTCATTTATTGTTAAGAATATTAGCTTATTCCCAAGAATAAGTAGCTTTGACTCGGTTAATACTCGGCAGAAATCTAGCCTACATTTGGATCGGACTTCCTTAACTCTTGTGCAGAAAGGTGTGCAGCATACTGCTGCATCAGTTTTCAATAAGCTGCCACTCGAATTCAGAAATATTAGCAGTAATCCACATGCTTTCAAATTGAAACTGAAGAGTTTCCTCATGGGTCACTCCTTCTATTCTGTCGAGGAGTTCCTTGAAAAATTAAGCTGATTCTTATTGTGTTGTCGATTGTGTTTACTTAAACTTATGGATTGACTTTTTTCGGGTTCATAAACATTTATTTTTATATTATTACCGTTATGTAGTAATTTCATATACTGACATGTTCCATGACCTTGGAGATTTGCTCCTTAATTTGGTCCCACGGAACTTGACATGTAAATAAAAAAAATAAAAACTTTTACAGACTTTGGAAAGTTGATAAATATGAGTGTGCACATGGACAGGAGACTCTAAATTAGTTTTTAGTTATGGACACAATGATGGTCGTGTCCTGTGGTATCCACACCCAACACGTGAAAGATTGAAATGTGATCAATCCATCCACAAAAATGATATTATATAATACATCATTTAGGAGTTAAGGAGAACATTCAGTGAGTAGTAAAGTGTTGAGTCGTTGATAGGCACACTGAAAAGAATGAAAACTTTGCTACCTTTCAGACTAATCCTGTAATGAGCTGGGGTACTAGAATGCATGTATGCATGACGTGCATGGCCCTACATGAATGCCGCCAAACCCCCCCCCCTGCCCCCCCCTCCCCCCGCACACACACACACACACACACACACACACTCACACACACACACACACACACACACAAAAAAAAGTGAGTGCGCGCTCGCGCTAATGTACTGATGTACTGGTTAAAGTCTAAACTATATGCTGACCGGTCCATTGTTTGTATTCCACCCAAGATACACTGTCCAACCACATTAATGTGATCAAATGCCAAAAGCTCAAATATGGTCTCAAAGGATAAATGTATACACTTTTGTTGAACCATTGTGCCTTTCAGAATGATGAGATAACCCTCGGAATGCCATGAAAACATTCCCCAGATTGTAACATTCCTTCTGTGGCCTAGACCCTTCTGATGATTTTCGCGGAGTGTTTGCTTCCAGACGTTTCATGCCATACGGGCCAACGGCCATCTGTCCAATGAAGCACAAAAAGTGATTCATCCAAACAGACCATCTGCTGCCACTCTGTGGATGTCCATTTGTTGTATTGCCATGCAGATTCCGGCCTTCATCGCCGATGAACAGCAGCCAGTCATGGGTGCATAAACCAGGTGTCTTCTGTGAAGGCCCATACACAGCAACATTCACTGAACAGTTGTTGAGGAGACACTGTTGGTAGCCCGTCGGTTCATCTATGTGGTCAGTTACTCATACACATCTCCATGGCCGATATTCACTTCTGTTACCTATGGCCTGTGCTGCACCACAGTCACATCGTCACTGATTTTGGATTGTGCCATGCACGGTACAACATCAGCATGCAATCAGTTTACAAACTGATCCATTTTGGAAGTGCTTCCATCCTTGGTCCAAAAGCTAATGACCATGTCCTTTTGGAAGTCAGATAAATTGATCCATTTCTGCATTACAACATTGATTGCACTGTTTTATGTGTCCTCCATAACACGCTTTATAAACCCTGTATTGCTGTAGTTGCCACCTGTCATCTGTGACTGGTTATTGCATGTTAAAGTTGAACACAGGAAGTGGTCACATTCTGACAGAATGGACAGATTAGAGGTAACCAGTTAGCATATAGTTTAGACTTCAACCAGTACATGAACATGTAAACAAGACTGAACTGATACTTAAGCTTTTGGACAACATCCTTTCATGGTGCTACAAAATCTATATAGTAACCACACCAGAGGATTCATAAAATGATATACTTGCCAAGCTATACAACATTGATTAGTGCTTAAAAGTCAATCATAAATGGACAGAAACACTATAAATGCATCTGAATAGAGAGTCACAACAAAAAAAGAAAAAAATAGTTTTAGTTCTCCACAGTAAAACCAAAATTAAGCCGTTCCTCCTTGTTCAGTTCTCAGCTTTCCAAACATACACTAGGGAAAGTCCTTTGAATTTTTCATGCAAGTGTGTAATACTTTCACGTCACACTCCCATATATTATCAAATACGCCAGTTGAAGCATAATAGTTGGCAATGTGTGTAATAAACCCAGTTTTTGGACAATCAAAAGTACCATATCACACTATTGTGTCCCTTTCCCTACATACACTCCCCTCCTATGTACATACACTGTTGGAGCATTTCTACACCTACGTGATTACTCTGCTATTCACAGTAAGAGCCTGGCAGAGGGTTCAATGAACCACCTTCAAGCTGTCTCTCTACTGTTCCACTCTCGAATGGCGTGCGGGAAAAATTAGCACTTAAATTTTTCTATGTGAGCCCTGATTTCTCTTATTTTATCGTGATGATCATTTCTCCCTATACAGGTGGGTGCCAACAGAATGTTTTCACAAAGGGGGGAGAATATTGGTGATTGAAATTTCATGAGAAGATCCCGTTGCAACGAAAAACGTTTTTGTTTTAATGATAGTCACTCCAATTCATGTATCATGTCTGTGGCACTATCTCCCCTACTTCATGATAATACAAAACGAGCTGTCCTTCTTTGTACTTTTCCGATGTTATCCGACAGTCCCATCTGATGCGGATCCCACACTGCACAGCAGTACTTCAGAATAGGGCGGACAAGTGTGGTGTAACCAATCTCTGTAGTAGACCTGTTGCACCTTCTAAGTGTTCTGCCAATGAATCACAATCTTTGGTTGTCTCTACCCACAACATTATCTTTGTGATCGTTCCAGTTTAGGGTATGTGTAATTCTAATCCCTAAGTATTTAGTTGAATTTACAGCTTTCAGATTTGTGTGACTTATCGCGTAATTGAAATTTAGAGGATTTCTTTTACTACTCACGTGAATAACTTCACACTTTCCGTTATTCAGGGTCAACTGCCACTTTTCGCACCATACAGATATCTTGCCTAAATCATTTTGCAATTTGTTAAATGACAGCATCATCTGCAAACAATCTAAGACAACTACTGAGATTGTCTCCTATGTCGTTAATATAGGTCAGGAACAATAGAGGGCCTATAACACTTCCTTGGGGAATGCCGGATATTATTTCGGTTTTACACGCTGACTTTCCGTCTATTACTATTAACTGTGACCTTTCTGATGGGAAATCAGGAATCCAGTCGCACATCTGAGGCGATATTCCATAGCCACGCAGTTTGGGTAGAAGACACTTGTGAGGAATGGGGTCAAAAGCCTTCTGGAAATCTAAAAATATGGAATCAATTTGTCATCCCCTGTCAATAGCACTCGTTATGTCATAAGTATAAAGAGCTAGTTGTGTTTCGCAAGAACAATATTTTCTGAATCCATGCTGACTGTGTGTCAATAAATTGTTTTCGTCAAGGTATTTCATAGTGTTCGAATACAGTATATGTTCCAAAACCCTACTGCAAATCGACGTTAGTGATATGGGCCTGTAATTCAATGGATTACTCCTACTTCCCTTTTAGGGTATTGGTGTGACTTGAGCAATTTTCCAGTCTTCAGGTACGGATCTTTCTGTGAGCGAGCGGTTGTATATAATTGCTAAATATGGAGCTATTGTATCAGCATACTCTAAGAGGAATCTGACTGGTATACAATCTGGACCGGAAGCCTTGCATTTATCAACTGATTTAAGCTGCTTTGCGACACCGAGGCTATCTGTTTGTATGTTTCTTATCTTGGCAGTTGTTCCTGATTGGAATTCATGAATATTTACTTCGTCTTCTTTGGTGAAGGAGTTTCGGAAAGTCATGTTTAATAACTCTGCTTTAGTGACGCTGTCATTAGTGACTTCACCATTGTTATTGTGCAGTGAAGGTATTGATTGCGTCTTGCCACTGGTGTGCTTTATGTATGACCAGAATCTCTGTGGGTTTTCTGCCAGATTTCGAGACAGAGTTTTGTTGTGGAAATTATCAAAAGTGTCTCACATTGAAGCAGGTGGCGGCACTAGCACAGAAGAAAGGTGGCGGCACTAGCAATGGGGGGGGGGGGGGGGGGGGGTATGTAAAGCGTGTCGCAGAAAACAGTGCAGTCATTGTCATAATGCGGAAACTTCTGAAAGGGCAGATCATTGACTTTCAGGCCAAGGGTGGAAGTGTTTCTGAAATAGCTATGTTTGTAAACTATTCCTGTGCTGTCGTGGTTAAAGTACATCATGCACGACATTATGCAAAACTGGTGCCGAGGCAACTGTGGTGCACCATGGTCCATTGATGAAAGAAGTGAGTAACAACTAAGGAGATGTTGCATAGACATACAACTGTTGAGCAGCTGCCTATCCAGATGAACCAAGGGACCGCTGACAGTGTCTCAACGACCGTTCAGCGAACGTTATTGTATATGGGCCTCCACAGCAGACACCTGGTTTATGCACCTGCTGCTGTTCATGGCAACTAAGGCTGGAATTTGCATGCCAATACTGAAACCAGACATCCATTGTCTGGTGACATATGGCCTTTACAGATAAATCATATTTTATTCTCTATTGGACAGATGGGCATTTGTGTGTATGGCGTGGCCCTGCACCAATCATCAGAAAGGTCCAGGCCAGAGGTGGAAGCATTGTGGTCTGATGAAGGTTTTCGTGGCATTCCTTATGTGACCTCGCTATTCTGGAAGGAACAGTGGATCGATGCAAGTATGTATCTACCCTTGGGGATCATTTCCACCCCTACGTACAGTTTGTTTTTTCCTCAGCACATTGGCATCTGCCAGCAGATTACTGCAAAATGTCACACAGCTTGCAGCGTACATGTGTGGTATGAAAAGCACCTTGATGCATTTACCATACTTCCCTGGCCACCAAATTCTCCAGATTTAAACTGGATCAAGAATCTGATCAGGCTGTTCACACCGTGGATCCTCAACCGAGAAACGTTGCACAGCTGGCCATTGCTCTGGACTTGGCATGGCTCCACATCCCTGTTGGCACCTTCCAGAATGTTATTGACTCTTTTCCTACACATCTGTGCTGCCAAAGGTTTGTGACAAGCGGTCACATTAATGTAACTTGACCTTTTAGTTTTGGAGTCACTGCCTCCATTCGCAGAAACTTATTCTCATTTAGTTCAGTCAAGGTGTTGTGCTGCAACCTGCCATCATCATTGCAAAAGTTACATCTGAATCAAGAATGTGGAGTAATATTAATCAGAAAGTTAATTTGGTGCTCGAAACACGTTCTTATCATGCATTTCTGATTTTCCATAATTCTTTATCGTCTTGCTGCCTGTATGCACGAGTTGGAAGAGACATGTGTGAAATTTTCATCAACCTTGTTGAACTCTTCTTTTGGTTCCGTTAGTAATAAAACATGTAACATTTTGTAATTGCATTAGTTGTATTATCTAAGTGCTGAAAATTAATAGTGTCTTTTCACTTTTCTTAGATTTTTCTGTCAGGCACTAACTAATTTGAGCAGCCAATTTTTACTAAGTGTTATAATGCTTGTAATAACTAAAATATTTATTTTCAGTTGCAAGTGAAAGTCCGTCAGATTTTAGTGATGCAAGTGACCCAGAGCTTTCTGGATCAGCAACGCAGACACATTACAAGTATCCCAAACATTCCATACGTATGAAAAAAAAGGCAGCAAACATTGCTTCATCAGGAATGATTAACTCATCTGAGCATCGTAGCTCAGTTCAGCGGCCATTCCCTCCTCATTTAACATCGGATTCAGATATTTTAACAAATGGTAAATTACTTTTCTTTTTCCTAGGTGAATTCTCTTAGTGTGGACGAAATATAAGACAATACATGAAATTTATTATTTCATTTTTTCCAGCAAAAGTGAAAAGTGAAGTTCCGTATGGCACTTGTCAAGATGAAGAATCAAGCCTAGATGTGTCATCACCAAGGGATGTCAATTCTTCTGCGGTATGCAAGTTTCTTTTCATATGGTTTCCGTACTGTGAATTAGATATTTCTTTTTGTGCTGCACTACTCATGCTGTTTATGCACCACTATTTTCATGCTGTCCTAATTAATGAAACACTATTTAAAATTTGTGTCCATTCTTATTTCTGTTGACATTGTCCCTCCATACTTGATTCCCATAATGTTAGAACAGTGTATTTTAGCTATTAGCAGATGCGTTCTTTTGTATTTTGAAATAATCATATTCTCTTTATAACTTCAGCATTATGTAAAAGCCATCTCATCCTGTTTATATATAGCCATGTTACATTTAAGTTCCCAGTATCCAAAACATTTAATGAATTGTTGGTCTCTTAATCTATCTGCTGCTTGATTTAAAGTACTGGTCACCTGGGACATTTCCAAGAGGTGTTTAATGACAGTAATATCCATATTCCATAAAAAATGGAGCCTTTTTGTAGGAAAAACAGTATTTTCTGAGGGATGATTCTACTTTTTTTTCTCTTTGGCTGCAATAAAACTCCAGTGTCAGTTAATCTTAATGTATTGTAAATAATGAAACAAAAGCTGAAAGAAGAGTCACAACTTACAAATTATTAGTGTACAGTGTAAGTAAGGGGTGTAAATGTCTCAACATAACATGTGTTCTCTAACAGTAAGACTGTCATCAGTTCGGGTGGCATGGAACTTCTTGGGTGTTAGTTTCATACGATCATCTGTTCCCTGATGAGCACCTGCACCCTACAAGTGGTCCCACCAAAGTGCACTCATTATTGCCAGCCCTGCAATGTCATTTTTACCGACAGGTGAAAAATCACGAAAATTATTCAGAATGCTCCCGACTTGATGAAAGACAATAGAGAGATTGTTTCTAGGGAAGATTCGATAAAATTACATTCGCTAATCCTACATCATTTCAGCGCACCTAATTTTGAAAGCATGATTAGATACGCATGGTTCGCATCAAAATTAGCGGATGAAAGAGAAATCCTTTTCAATGCGAAAGAATTGTGTTATCCGGTATCGCTCATGAAGAAACTGCGCACCTGCAAGACAGTTGCTTTCATAAAATGCGCGTGGTTCTGCGAAAATTTGTGCTTTGGTTGTTTCTATGATAAGTATCACTCACAATATTGTTTTGGCACATCAAACAATGTGGAAAATGAAAAATAAGATTTTGTACCATTGTATGACAGAAAAAATTAGTAACTGAACATATCTTTATAATTTCGCACAACTTACACTGTTTGTTGATATTCTTAGAAATAAAATTGAGAAATTCGGTTGATTTTGAAGGAGAAAAGAAACAAACTAACAAACAAACAAACAAAAGTACACTAGCAGGATTCGAACAAGGTAACACCATGGCGGTAGGCATGAACCTTTACTGCTGCGCTACGCTGACTTCCTCAGAATATATGCAACGTTACGGGTATACAAAGCATGCAATCAACTTCAAAATCAATTTTCTCGAAAACCAAGGACCGTCGCTAAAAAAACTGAATAGCCAGGTACTCACGGTAAGAGCCTCTACAACATATTTGAAGTGCATCAAAATCCATGATTTACAGTATGGAGGGTCCACTTGTGATCTGCTTCAGTCATTATGCTCTATTCATGAGTGTCGTAGTTCAAGAGAATTAACCTTTTTAATTGAATATCTCCATTGATAGCATGTGTAATCTGGTGACTCACGAGAATTGAAGTGTCATGTTATTAACATACGGCATTCATGAAGTGCTTTGTCAGCTTCTGACCTCTGTAGCTGAGTTTTGTACTTGTGATACTACAAAGTCCTGAGTGAGTGGATTCAAATATTTCAAAGAATAAAGGTCACAGTTGAAGTAACATAGTACCATCCCTCCTGCACAGCCTTTTCTTGAACATGACCACCAGTGGCTGCTTGCCATCAGCAAATTGCAGCCAAGAGCAAACATGACCATCTAGTGATAGAGTATGTCACTGAACATAAAAGTGTCTGGACTTCAGTGGCTGCTTCATGACCTGTGCCATCAAGATCTCCACTTAAGAAAACCTAATATGAATTGTGTAGATGGTAATTGTTCGCAAAATATGTTCTTCAATCCCACAACCCTGCAGACCTCAATCTCTATTAGCACCTGCCCCACACCCACTTCCGTCAATGTCTCCCACTTCAGCCTATCGATTGACACCCATACTGTTCTCTTTGATAAAAAGGACCAAGAACTATCTTGGGAACAGGGTACTATACTGTCAGTTTAAACTGAATGGTGGAACTGCAATGCGTATATGAATCGTGAAGGGAGGGGGGGGGGGGGCAATTGTGCGTTGAAAACAACTTCACCTTCTGCAAAACATGGTGTCTTTCCTTTTTTATTTATTCTTTACCCAAGCATGTTTAGACACGTGGGTGTCATCTCCAATGGGTCTCGCTCTATTTCTGTTCAATTTTATGCATAAAAAATTGGACAAACGGAACTTACACACACACACACACACACACACACACACACACACACACATGACTATAGCCTCTGCTAGCTGAAGCCACACACTTGAGAGTGGCTTCAGCTGCCAGATGCTGCAATCATGTGTGTGTGTGTGTGTGTGTGTGTGTGTGTGTGTGTGTGTGTGTGTGTGTGTGTGTGTGTGTGTGTGTGTCGTCTATTTTCGACTACAGCCTTGTTGGCTGAAAGCTTATATTGTGACAGTCTTTTTGTTGTTCCTATCTGCGACTCAACAGCTCCACTATATGATGAGTTGGAAGCGTTTCTCTTAGTTTTACAATGTTCTTAGGAATTATGATAAACAAATCCGATTTGACCTGGATATTTCAAAATTGTGGCTTTAATCTTTTGTGTTAATGTGTTTCACAACTTTTAGGTTAACAATTTCATCTTAATTTTATGTTTGTTACAGTTTTCTGTTTTACACTGGTTCCCATGGCTTTTCAGTCCACTATATTTAAAAACCACCAGGAAAAACTGATTTTCTCTTACACTAGCACTCTAGGCAACTCATTCCATTTTACAAAATACGTGACCATAGAACTGAGACGCATGTATCCCTAGCACTCATGGCAGCTTTGTCCTTCCCTTATACTCAGTTTGCTGTATTTATCATTTACACAGTCACTCAGCAAGATAGCATTATTTTGTCCAAGACTTACTACTGATTGCATGCTTCATTCTTCCTTCACCTCGGCTAATTAACTTTTTATCTTCGCAAGCCAATAACCTTGGCACAAATCTTTAACCAATGCACTTCCATGAATGTCCACACCAAGGGCTACTTACCATTATCCTTAAGTCATTTAGGTCTCTCTAGATTACTCCCTTATATTTCGCACCCAACTCATATTCTGTGGCTGCCCTTCACTAAGATCCTTTCTTATCCTTTTGACGTCAGATATGCCTCCAAGAAAAACCAAATACCGAAGGAAAAAAAGCACCATTAAAAACACAGAGGAATAGAGTAGGACAAGGGAGAGAACAATTGTCCTACCCAGCTTGAGTGCACACAGTCACTGAACTATGACTTACCAGAATCAAGGAAACACCCCTACACTATTTTATTAATATACATCTTTAAATGTAGCACATTTCTTAACCCAAAAGGCCATTTTGATTTGGGGTACACTACGTGATAAGCAGTTGGATGAGGAGAACTTTCTACCAGAAAAGGACCATGCTAGGCCAACAAAATGTTTTTTTTTTCCCAAAATATTTCTCTATCTTTCTTTTAATTTTCATCAACACCAGATCTCCTGGCTGAAATATAGTAGCTTTGGCCTTTTTGTTATGTCTCTTCTTCCGCTCATAGGCTTTCTGTAGCACTCTCTCTGTGGTTAGTTTGTCAATTTCCTCTCAGGTCAATATTTTTCCCACAAGATAACTGACTGCCTTTCCAATGATGTTCATTGGTGTTCTCCAAAACATCAGTTTGTTAAATCCTTTAATGTCCTCAAATACCAGAATAAAATTTTGTCAAGGTCGTGTTTCCCCTAAGGTGAAATGTTCTACACACCTGTTCAGTTCTTTCATAACACATTCAGTCGGGTTGCCTTCCAGAAAATAAGGAGAAATTTTAATATGCCTCAAACTATTTCTAAGATTTCCTCGCATTCTTTATTACAAACATTGGACCATTTTCTAAAAGTAGCACCTGAGGTTTTCCTATTTGAACAAAATAATATTTTTCCAGCTCATCTATCAACACTTCGGCTTTTGCTCTGCGGATTTGGTAAAAACCGTAAACATCCAGCACAATGAACACCCATACAAACACACTGTATACTTCTGTGACTCAGAGGCTAACCGTAGGTTCCAATAACCACAAGTAATATGCAACAATGCCAAGAATTTCACCCTGTGAAACCTTTGTGGAAGTTCACCAGTCTAATCCTGTCTGTCATCTGTTTCCGCATCTCATTCAGTGTCTGAACATTTAGTACTAAATGTACATTGCTATTGTTTTCCAGAACTACTAAAAAATTGTTGCTGTACTCACTTCAAGCATGTTAAGTGATTCCCCCATCCAGCATTTTGTTTCTTTCTTTTTGTGACACATCTCTATGGGGAAAAACTACTAGATACATTTGATTTTTTTTTTTTTTTTTTTTTTAACTATTCCTCGAGAGTCTGAAAATATTGCACTGTTTCTGAAAAGCATTTCCTTTAATGTTTCCTTTAGGGTCTCCAACACTATGCATTGCATAAATTATTTCACCTATCTTAGCCCTAAGTTGGTTTTGTTTGTCAGCCCTGAGGGACACAAACACTGGTCTTTTCATTTTACAAAAGTCACTTACTGGTGTGTTGCACCTACTTGTAGCTTCAGCTGAAATGCATCGAAATCGAATTTACGAGAATAATAATTCAGAAAATCAACACTAAGACGTGTAATAATTAAGAAGTGTATGCCAGCTTAGTGTTACTAAATTGAAATGGAAGCAGCACCTCATGCTTGATAGCTTTGGACAGTTCCCCTATCTTTCCAAAAATTTTGACCCACAATGCCAGAATTATCATCTTTCCTTTTTTTGTGTGGAAATTTACTAAAATGCTCTTGCACTACTGCAGGTATTTCCTACCAGCTGTCTATTAATATTTTGGAATTGACCCTACCTACTGTTGCTAGTGCAATAGGACTGGCATTAATAACAGTTGGCACTAGATAATCTTTGTGAGATAAATCTGTCACAGCTCTCCAATCAAAATCTTGTTTACCAGGAGAATTTTCAGTTTCCACTCTTACCAGGGGTAATCATTGGAACTTCTTAAGCAGCCTGTTGTGAAGCAACAAGTCACATAGGTGCTGTGCCTCGCACCACTCTTCCCATGTGTGTAACAGAAATGCAGAAATACTGTGTAGCCTGAAGAACAGTTGGCATTCATATTTCCTTTTGAATACAAATCGGTACATGTTCCTCTTTGGTTACTTCTGTGTGTTTCAATTGTTCCTCCTTACCTAATTCCAAGTCCTGGCCCACAGGTGAATTCTCAGGTTGTATCATTTCCCAAGTCCATTTTCAGATCTGAAATGTCCGATATTTGCCAATGGAATGTTCTTCCATTGACTTCCTGTCCTGCTGTATTTTGTTTACACTCATTGAATAAAACTGCAATCCTGAAATCGCCATACTTTTTTATTTTGTCAGAAATGTCACAGAGTCTGAAACTGTCATCCAGGAGTTCACCCTGCACTGTACATAAGTCACTCAAACCATGATACTCCCATCTCCACATGCCAAGTTTAACCATGGTGTTGCCTAGGTCAGGGTTTCTGGGACTCTCCAACTTTAGTTAGTTAAATTGAGGTTAAAGCCAAAGTCCAGACAGAGGACAATCAAGATAAATAGAATAAAAGAAACTTCACATACGGTTAATTGGGGTAAAACTATGGGCAGTATCAACATAGTTCATCAAAATATCAGGGGAATAAAAAACACAGTAGATGAGCTATCAGTGTGTTAGATGATCTCAAAAATAAGAATGAGATTTATATAATCTCTCTGTCTGAACACCATATGTGGATAGTGTCAGTATAAGTGGATATAATTTAGCATCTTACACTTGTAGAAGTAGGATAGATAAAGGAGGAGTTGCCATTTCCATAAAACAAGAGTGTAAATGCAAAACTGTAGAAGTAAACAAATTTTGTATTGATCAGCACTTTGAGGTTTGTGCATGTGAACTTCAGCTAGATAATGTACTATTGATATTAGCAACAGTGTACAGGTCCCCATTAGGAGACTAGGAGCTGTTCATAAAAAAGTTTGACTCCCTATTATGCTGTCTCTCAGACAAAAAGAAGAAGTTATTAATCTGTGGTGATTTCAACGTAAACTTTCTAAGTAATTCTTATAGGAAGCGTTAACTAAAAGTGTTATTAACAACATATAACGTAGAATCGGTGATCCATTTCCGTACACGTACAGCTCAAGACAGTAGCACACTAATAGATAATGTATTTGTACAGAAAGATGATGTAAAACAAACACAAGCTTTCCCTGTAGTAAATGGATTGTCAGACCATGATGCACAACTGATTGACTTACAAGACCTAACAGGGAGTACAGTTCGGAAACCATTAAGTAAAAGAGTGAGGTCGCTCAACCCAGTATGTATAGAGCACTTCAGAGAAAGCTTAAGAAATGTTAATTGGGGAGATGTATATAATGAGTCAAATGCTAATGATAAATGCAACATATTTCTTGATAAATTTAAATCCCTTTTTGAACATTGTTTCCCAAGGAAAATTACTAAATGTAACAAATTCAATGGAAGAACATTCCATTGGTAAATTCCATTGGCATCACTTTTCAAGGAAACCTTGAATTACTACAGGAAAGTGTCTTCAGAAAGAAAAAGAAAACTGTATGAGACAGCAAGAACTAGTAAAGATTCAGAAGTAGTTTTACACTATAAAAATTATTGTAACATACTGAGAAAAGTTGTAAAGAAATCAAGAAATATGCATGCTAGAGAAGAAATTAACAACTCCGGCAATAAAATCAAATCAATGTGGAATGTTGTTAGAATGGAGACAGGAAAAGTAACCACTGGGGTAGGTAGTATTACTGTTCAAGAGAACGAGACCATCCTAACCAACAGTACACAAGTAGCTAATGTATTTAACAATCATTTCTTAAGTATAGGAGAAAAAATTGGTGAGAACAGTTCAAAAGAAAAAGCTAGGCAGTACATGGAAGAGTCTGTTTTGAAAAAATTTAGTCAGATTAAGTTTTCACCTAACAACCTCTTGTGAAATAAGTAAAATTATTAAATCTCTGAAAAATAAATGTTCTGTTGGAGTAGATGACATTTCTAATAAGATATTAAAACAATGTGGAGCAGTTACAGCTGATGTTCTGAGTCACATATGTAATGCATCACTAACACAAGGTATTTTCAGAGACAGGTAAAAATATGCCATTGTCAGACCTCTCTACAAAAAGGGGGACACCAGAGATGTCAATAATTATCGGCCAGTATGGTTGCTTACAGCATTCTCAAAAATCTTCGAGAAAGCAATGTACTCTAGTGGTTAGCCATCTCAACAGTAATGGGATACTTAGTAAATCACAGTTCGGATTTCAAAAATGCTATTTCACTGAAACAGCAATATATAGTTTCACTGTCCACATAATAGAGTCTTTAAATAGTAAAATGTCACTGATAGGAATTTTCTGTGACTTGTCCAAAGCATTTGATTGTGTGAACCATGACATTATGTTACAGAAATTACAATTCTATGGTATAAATGGAATAGCACATTAATGGTTTAAGTTATACCTACAGAACAGGAAGCAAAACGTTTCCTTATATGGGTTAAGTGATTTAAATAAGTTTGCCACTTCATCTAACTGCAGTGAAATTACATTAGGTGTTCCACAGGGTTCAATCATGGGTCCCCTTCTGTTCTTGATGTATGTGAATGACCCCCCTTCCTATCTGAAACAGGAAGCCTAACTGACACTGTTTGCTGATGATACAAGGATCATTATTAATCCAGTAAAAGAAAGTCCAATTGAAAATTATACAAATAAGGTCTTTGGAAATGTCTAATTGGTTTTCTGCAAATGGGCTTGCTCTAAACTTTGAAAAAACACAGTACTTCCAATATTCTGCTGCAAAAAGTACAGTTCCTTCAATAAATATAACACATCAACAGAAGTCAGTAGACAGGGTAGAGCATACTAAGTTTTTCGGTGTACATATAGATGAGAATCTTAATTGGAAAATTCATATTTTGGATCTCCTAAAGTGGGTTCAGCAACTTTTGCGATCAGAATAATTGCCAATTTTTGGGATATAGAAATTAGTAAGCTAACATACTTTGCGTACCTTCATTCTCTGATGTCATACAGAATAATATTTTGGGATAACTCAACATTTAGACAAAAAGTATTCACTGTTCAAAAGAAAGTGGTTAGAATAATGTGTGGGGTTCATAGTCGCACATCTTGTAGGCATCTTTTTAAAACATTGGTAATTCTTACAACAGCCTCACAATACATCTACTCACTAATGAAATTTTTTCTCAACAACATGGACCAGTTTAAAAACAAGTGATATTCATGATTATAATACCAGAAAAAAGACAGACTTACACTATACTTTGCTCAACCTTTCTTTGGCACAGAAAGGTGTAAAATATGCTGCTATAAAAATTTTCGACAAATTACCAGATTTAATAAGGTGTCTGGCAGATAGCAGTAATAGCTTCAAAAATAAATTGAAATCATATCTCCTTGACAACTCCTTCTATACCATAGATGAATTCTTGAATAGGAATAAATAAATCTATAAATATAGTATATGCATTTTGTGCCATTTAAGGGAATGGGGTAAATAATAGAAATATTAATGTTTAACTCTGTATTGTTATATATTAAAAAAATTTTGTTTCATATGTGCACTTCTTGTGCACTTGACACGTTCCATATCATAATGGCTTCAGTACCGTGCGATTGATCGATGGAACACGCAACCAACTAACTAACAAACAAACATAATGGTCTATTTGGATAGCGACCAGACCATGCGGACCCTTATACACTTGTCTCAGAGGTCCTTTTAATCCACATCAAAATCTTCTTCAACTTCTAAATTTTTCATAATTGTAGAGACCTCTGAAACCATCACCTCTAGTCAATCTCATTCCAAAACATTAGTCAGTTTAAAGGCTCATGGAGAAAATGCTGATTGCCACATTCTGACACCTCCCTGTGGCTCCCATTATGTGTTTACCGCTGCCAGAGTTTGGACACCTGCTGCCGATGCATGTATTCACGTGCCTACCATAATCTTGTTTCCGTGTTTGTGTGGTTTTATTGCCACCATCGTGCATGCGCATGTGCCCCCCCCCCCCCCCCTGCCCCTCTGTAAGAACATTCTTAATTATTTGGGGGTGCGGGTCAGGACATGCTGCAGTTAACCCTCTAAAAATTTAAAAAAGCAACATTCCCTCGATACCAGTGGCAAACATTTAGGTGACCATTCCCATGTCAGTGTATTTAATTCCTTTCCACTAGTGCTCACAAAAACCTTTAGTGGGTCCACGATCCGACTGATGCCTTTCTGCTCTCCAAAAATGCGTCACCTTTCAGACATTTTACTATGAAAGAAATCTGTTTCTGCAGCAACCAAGATACCAGCAGGACATTTATGAACTCTTGGACTGACAACATCTAATAGATGTGGCTTCTGCTGAGGCAACCAACAAACGCTGTTCTACCCATTGCAAGAAATAATTTGGATTTCTTTGTCAGTTTTGACCAGTCTCTCATCAACAACAGTATTATGTGCCATGCCACCTATACACTTTGAAACGATTCATGCACTTTGCTCAGTGTCCAGCATACTATTTGTCTCCATTACATAATTATTAAAACTAGTACTCTGCATTTGCATAATATTAGCTCACATACTAGATAATTCCTTAGACATCACTTCTACGTGTGCAGTTTGCTTTTCCTCTACCTATTCAATGCAGGTGTCACCAACAGTATCATTAACTTCCAACTCTTTTGCAAGTTTTAGCTCAGATTCTTGTGCGCATATTTCACTAAGTTTGTCCACACAGCTAAGTTTTGAGTCTGCCTTAGAAGTAATAACCATCAATTTTTAGCTGAGATATTGAGCCACTTGTACTCAGTATTGAACAAATTATTTGGCAAAGTCTTCTTTATCATCTGATTTCAAGGTAGACATTTCAGTTAAAACGTAGGTTCAAATATTAGAATCTATATTGCTAAACTCAGATCTTTCCGTGGCATTGTCCTTTTGCAATTTGGACTTGAAATTACTGAGTGTATTGATGAAAGACAATATCGAAATATTTTGCCCATTGGGTTTGACATCTGGAGACAGTTTCTCTGTAATTGAGTATGTCATTGTAATAATGGCATGACTACCACTAGGTACTGAATCATTCACCTTGAATGTAACTAGTTCCATTTTCACTTGAGCTACTAATATCACACTTGGGGATACACCAGTTTCATCATGGTATTGAACATGAGCAGAGTACATATGTAGACTGAAAATGTCAGTACTGCTGACCACTTTAATATTACAGAGGTCAGTATTACCTTCGTCATCAATCTGTGACACAGAAACTACTGAATCCCTACTGTGGGCCATTCTGTTCAGGTATTTTACAAAATCACCTAGAAGTTACAAAATGATCTTTTGATTTAGCTTTCAAGAAGTCACTCTCCAACATATCACCAGCAGCCACAGATGGAGTAGGTCGTCATGCAGCTTTTTCTCGGTGTCGGGCTAGTCGTTCAGCACATTCTATCTACATCTACATGGATACTCTGCAGATCACATTTATGTGCCTGGCAGAGAGTTCTTCGAACCACCTTCACAATTCTGTATTATTCCAATCTCATATAGCGCACAGGAAGAATGAACGCCTATATCTTTCTGTGCGAGCTCTTATTTCCCTTATTTTATCGTGGTGATCGTTCCTTCCTATGTAGGTCAGTGTCTACAAAATATTTTCGCATTTGAAGGAGAAAGTTGGTGATTGAAATTTCTTGTGAAGATTCTGTCGCAATGAAAAACACCTTTCTTTTAATGATTTCCAGCCCAAATCCTGTATCATTTCCGTGACACTCTCTCACATATTTTGTGATAATACAAAACATGCTGCCTTTCTTTGAACTTTTTTGATGTACTCTGTCAGTTCTATCTGGTAAGGATCCCACACTGCGCAGCTGTATTCTAAAAGAGCATGGACAAGCCTAGTGTAGGCAGTCTCCTTAGTAGTTCTGTTACATTTTCTATGTCTTCTTTCCAATTTAAGTTGTTCGTAATTGTAATACCTAGGTATTTAGTTGAATTTAAGGCTTTTAGATTAGACTGATTTATTGCATAACCGAAGTTTAACGAGTTCCTTTTAGCACTCATGTGAATGACCTCACACTTTTCGTTATTTAGGGTCGCTTTTCGCGCCATTCAGATATTTTTTCTATATCGTTTTGCAGTTTGTTTTGATCTTCTGATGACTTCATTAGTCAATAAACGACAGCGTCACCTGCAAACAACCAAAGATTGCTGCTCAGATTGTCTCCCAAATAGTTTATATAGATAAGGAGCAGCAAAGCGCCTATAACACTACCTTGGGGAATGCCAGAAATCACTTCTGTGTTACTCGATGACTTTCCATCGATTACTACGAACTGTGACCTCTCTGATAGAAAATTGCAGATCCAGTCACATAACTGAGACGATATTCCATAAGCACGCAATTTCACTACGAGCCACTTGTATGGTACAATGTCAAAAGCCTTCCGGAAATCCAGGAATACAGAATCGATCTGAAATCCCTTGTCAATAGCACTCAGCACTTCATGTGAATAAAGAGCTAGTTGTGTTTCACAGGAAAGATGTTTTCTAAACCCACGTGGACTGTGTGTCAGTAGACAGTTTTCTTCGAGATAATTCGTAATTCATAATGAACACAGTATGTGTTCCAAAATCCTGCTGCATATCAACATTAACGATATGGGCCTGTAATTTAGTGGGTTACTCCTACTACCCTTCTTGAATATTGGTGTGACCTGTGCAACTTTCCAGTCTTTGGGTACGGATCTTTTGTCGAGCGAACGGTTGTATATGATTGTTAAGTATAGAGCTAATGCATCAGCAAAGGAACCTAATTGGTATACAGTCTGGACCAGAAGACTTGATTTTATTAAGTGATTTGAGTTGCTTCACTACTCCAAGGATATTTACTTCTATGTTACTCATGTTGGCAGCTGTTCTCGATTCAAGTTCTGGAATATTTACTTCGTCTTCTTTTGTGAAGGCATTTCGGAAGGCTGTGTTTAGTAACTCTGCTTCAGCAACACTGTCTTCGATAGGATCTCCATTGCTATCGCACAGAGAAGGCATTGATTTTTCTTGCTGCTAACGTACTTCACATACAACCAGAATCTCTTTGGATTTTCTGCCAGTTTTCGAGACAGAGTTTCATTGTGGAAACTGTTGTAGGCATTTCGCGTTGAAATCTGCACTAAATTTTGAGCTTCTGTAAAAGATTGTCAATGTTGGGGATCTTACATGTGTTTAAATTTGGCATGTTTGTTTCGTTGTTTCTGCAACAGTGTTCTAACCCATTTTGTGTACCAAGGAGGACCAGCTCCATCGTATGTTAATTTATTTGGTATAGATCTCTCAATTGCTGCCGATACTATTTCTTTGAATTTAAGCCACATCTGGTGTACTCTTATATTATTAGTTCGGAATGTGTGGAGTATGTCTCTCAGGAAGGCGTCAAGTGAATTTTTATCTGCTATTTGAATAGGTATATTTTTTGCGTATTTTTTGAGGATTTGGGGATTACAATATTCAATCTTGCTACGACAACCCTGTGTTCACTAATCTCTGAATTGGTTTTGATGCTCGTTATTAACTCAGGATTTTTTCCCAACTGTTTACTATTCGCGTGGGCTCGTGAACTAACTGCTCAAAATAATTTTCAGAGAATGAATTTAGCACAATTTTGGATGATATTTTATGCGTACCTCCAAAATTGAACATGTAGCTTCGCCAACGTATCAAGAGTAAATTAAAGTCACCACCAACTATTATCGTATGAGTCAGGTACGTGTTTGAAATCAAACTCAAGTTTTCTTTCAACCTTTCAGCAACTGTATCATCTGAATTGGGAGGTCAGTAAAAGGATCCAATTATTACTTTTATTCTGGTTGCCAACAATGACATCTGCCCTTACTAACTCACAGGAAGTATCTACTTCAATTTCACGACAAATTAAACTACTTCTGACAACAACAAACACACCATCGCCAACCATGTTTAGCCTATCCTTTCGGAACACTGTTAGGTTCTTCGCAAAAATTTCAGCTTAGCTTATATCCAGCTTTAGCCAGCTTTCAGTGCCTATAACGATTTGAGCATCAGTGCTTTCTATTAGCACTTGGAGCTCTGGTACTTTCCCTACACAGCTACGACAATTTACAACTGTTATACCAATGGTTCCTGTATCTAAGTTCTTCCTGTGTTCAGCTTGCACCCTTTATGACTGAAGCCCTTTTTTGTGTTTTCCCGAGACCCTCTAACCTAATAAACTACCCAGTCCACGCCACACAGCCCCTGCTACCCATGTAGCCGCCTCCTGTGTACAGTGGACACCTGAAACCCAACCACCCTTTGGCGCAAGTCGAGGAATCTGCAACCTACACGGTCGCAGAACCGTCTGAGCCTCTGATTCAGACCCTCCGCTCGGCTCTGTACCAGAGGTCCGCAGTCGGTCCTGTCGACTATGCTGCAAATCGTCAGCTCTGCTTTCATCTTGCAAGCAAGACTGGCAGCCTTTACCAACATCATTGTTACCGACATGAGCAACCACCTGCAGTTGGCTGCACCCTGTGCTCTTTATGGCATCTGAGAGGACCCTTTCCACATCTGGAATGACTCAACCCGGTATGCACATGGAGTGCACATTGGTTTTCTTACTCACTTGCAGAAAGCTCCTTCTGGCTTCACACATTCAACAGGTTTATTACCAGCAGCTTCTTTGACACCGCCACTGTTGGGCTGCTTCCTGCCTGCTCGGTGTACTTATCGAACATTGGTGATGGGTTAGCAGACTGTTGTAAAACTCTCTCTCTCTCTCTCTCTCTCTCTCTCTCTCTCTCTCTCTCCCCCTCTCTCTCTCTCTCCCCGACTTTTTAAAGGACCAACTACCACCTTATTGCACTGCTCTCAGTGGTGTTTTATAAAACCCCTGTTACGTGGACAATTGTACACTAACTTTTTTATCCTCAGTGCGCGTACTGCATTATTCATACCATTTTCTAGCAGCATAGTGCACCACTTCATAATATAATTAACCTTGTCTATTAATGTTTATGCATTGATTTTTACAAGGTAGGTGAAAAGGACAAATAAATACAACATCTCTGTGGAAAAGAACTCTCTGCTGCTGTAACTGGAGAAATAGCAGATGTGCATGATCTAGCAATAAGTGGACCCACCTGATGATCTCTGCAACTCGATCCACATCGACAACATGGCAACCTGTTAAATGTCACCTGTATAACCTGGTCTGCCATTGTTCTGATGTTCCGATTTAACTGATTGCATGTATACAATCTGTGAATTAAATGGTGGGTCTGGGAACAAGGTTGGTTGGCCATCAAATAAGTACCCGATGCTCCTGGTAAAAGCTACGATCTAACCAGTAACACACACAAAATCTTTGATTTAAATGGTGGGTGTGGGAACAGGGCTGGTTGGTCATCAAATAAATACCTAGTGCATCTCGTTAAAGCCGAATATTATCGAGGCTCTGTGTCCTCCAGTTAACATAAGTAACAATTTAAAATCAAAGATAAATGTGCACCACACCAGAATTCACAAAAGCAACCAGTTCAAACTAGTTGTCTTCACAATGTAACTTTGATGAACTAATGAGCCCAGTGAGATATCAAACAAAATATGCTGCCATGTGAGAATTTATGAGAGAAATGCTAGGATGGTTCTGATATTGCTTAGCACCTCACCACACAAGATTCTCCACAACTGTAAAATTTCCCCACTCAGTCATGAGCAGTAAGCCATCGGCTATTATCTACCATGAAGTATGCACACAGTAAGATAATAAGCGTACCTGCACTTACTAGTACCAGTAAGAGACGTGATGTAAGCTTTATTCATCTGACCCAACCATGTCTAAATCTGTATTTATTGTCACAGTTAAAGATATAGCTTCTGAGCACTGACCAAAGTCGCTTTCTATATGACTGTACATAGTTATACTTCGCAAACATCAAATGAAGTAACAATAAACTTAACTGTGCCACTGAGGCTGAGCTGCTACCAGCTGTGTGGTCTAACTGTGACCAACGCTGGTCGTGGCCTGCTGCAGACAAAGGGACACTGCTCCTGTTTGATCTTTTTAGCAGACTCTGATTTCAGACAAGCTAATGTTTCTGATACTCATAATAAAGCCACTTTTCTGTGTCATACCAGTAATCAAATCTTACACTTCCTCGGAGCCCATCTTGTAATAATTTATCATCGATCTGTGTTCTACAAAACATAATTTTCATGATGGACTGTTTTGTTTCTCCACTCTTTAGGGTCAGGGTTGACCCCCAACACGCTGTTGCTAAGGGATGTCTTTCCATTAAAACTACATCATACTTCTTAGATTTAATGGAAGTATTCTTATGCCGAGCTTCTAGAATATGTAAGATGCCTCACTCTCACCCTTCTTTGGGATCTCTTTTCCCCCTCACCTAGTGGACTCGCATCTCCTGTGAGCACATCTCCCTAGCGTCCGTAAAAATGATCGAACATGGCTGCCGCAGGATGTGGGTTGCATCAGTAAACTCCAAAATCCACAGAACATATTTTATGCCTTGTTCACATGCGTGTTATACTTTTTGTCAACTCAAGAGTTTGGAAATGATCATAGACGGGTAAATAGCAGAGCAAGTAGAGGTGATGGAGAAATTCCTGTCTGTGTTGACAAGCAACGAACGCATTATTCAGGTAACTGTAGAAAGTGATTGGTTTTATAATTGGGCTTGCTCCAGGGCCTTCTACTCAAAATCTTTCATAAATAAATTCTCTAGAACTGATGACAGAGGAGGAAACCCCTTGGCCACACCGTTCATCTTTTCAGACTACTTTCCATTGAACAAAAGTAAGTTGAGGTGAGTACAAATTTGAAAAATCTCAACAGGTTGGACTCAAATTTCTTGTTTATCCATTCCATGGATTCCTTTTGTGGTGAAGAGGGACACTGTATCAAAACTCAACAGCAGCTCACTATCATTGATGCAAAATACCTGCACTTGTACAAAATGTCTGGAATTTTGAATGTGTTGTTGGAATTTACCCATAGAGGGACTAAGGAGAGCAATCAGTTGCTTGGCAAGCCATGTGTTGCTGCTCCTGTATTCCTGACTATAGGCCATAATGGGATGCCATCTTTTGTGGACTTTTTGCAGCCCATACAGCCATGGCAGAGCAGCAGCTTGGGGTCAAAGTTTTGGACAGTTTCTATACCTATATCGATACGCTGCGAGCCACCGTACGGTGGTGGCAGAGGATACCCTAAACCGCTACTAGTCATTTCCTTTCCTGTTCCACTCGCAAATAGAGCAAGGCAGAAACCACTGTCTATCTGCTTCTGTATGTGTCCTAATTTCTCGTGTTTCTTATCTTCATGGTCCTTATGCACAATGTGTGTTGGTAGCAGTAGAATCATTTGGCAGTCAGCCTCAAATTCCGGTTCTCTAAATTATCTCAATAGTGTTTCTCAAAAAGAACATTGCCACCCTCCAGAGATCACCATTTGAGTTCTCAAAGCATCTCCGTAATACTTGTGTGTTGTTTGAACTTTCCGGTAACAAATCTACGAGGGTGGCTTGAAAAATTTTCGGAATCACCACGAGAGGTCAGCGCTAGTGCAAGAAGTTGTTCAGGGGATATTCATTGGACTGTTGCCTGTAAACACGTGACACATTGGTGCTCTAGTAAGAGAGCTGTGGTGTTGATGTGGCTCTGTTGTTTTTTCCGCTTAGTGATTTTCAAAGATGGAAAAAATCAAAATTCGAGCAGTGATTAAGTACTTTGAGGTACGAAAGGAAAGAACATTCATACCGATTTACAGAATACACTGGGATACTCTGCGCCTTCATATTCAACTGTTTCCAAATGGACAAATGAATTTAAATTTGGTTAGGTGATGATCCGTGCAGTGGTTGGCCAAGATGTGTCACTACTCCAGAAATCATTGCAGAAATGCACAAAATGGTCATGGAGGATTGCCGATTGAAAGTGCGTGAAATTGCTGTCACTTGCCAGATGTCATCTGAAAGGGTATATCACATTTTAACTGAAGACTTAGAAAGGAAAAAATTATCTGCAAGATGGGTGCCACGACTCTTGACGTTGGATCAAAAACACATGAGAATGGACATATCTGGACAATGTTTTGCCCATTTTAGGAGAGACTAACAAGGTTTTTTGTGCCAGTTTGTGACCACAGATGAAGCTTGGGTTCACTACTGTACCCCAGAGACTAAAACAGTCAAAGCAGTGAAAACATGCTGATTATCCACCACCAAAGAAAGCAAAGACAATTCCTTCAGCGGGAAAGGTCATGGCATCAGTGTTGTGGGATACGAAGGGGATTCTGTTTGTAGATTATCTCCCCACTGGGCAAACAATTACTGGAGAATACTATGCTAACCTCCTGGACAAATTACAACAAAAGATACATGAAAAAAGGCCAGGTTTAGCAAGGAAGAATGTCACCTTCCGTTAAGACAATGCTCGCCTGCATGCATGTGCTATCACCATGGCAAAATTACATGAACTAAGGTATGAATTGTTGCCACACCCACCTTATTCACGTGCTATGACTCCATCAGATTTCGATCTCTTCCCAAAACTGAAAATCTTTCTTGGTAGACAAAGATTCACTTCAAACAAAGAATTGATAGCCGGATTTGGCAATTATTTTGCAGGCCTGGAGGAAACCCATTTTCGAGATGGGATCAAGGTACTTATACATCATTGGACCAATTGCATTAATCTATATGGAGACTACATTGAAAAATAAAAAAGTTTCAGTGATGTAAGTACTTTTTTGTATTCTGTTCCAAGAACTTTTCAAACCACCCTTGTAGCAGCCTGCCTATGAATTGTGTCGATGTCTTCCTTCAGTCTGACCTGGTACAGATTCCAAAAACTTGGGCAGTACTCAAGAATAGGTCACACCACCATCATATACACAATCTCCTTTACAGGTGAACTATTCTTTCCTAAAATTCTCCCAATAAACCGAAGTTGACCATTCACCTTCCCTACCATAGTTCTCACATCCTCATTCCATATCATATCACTTTGCGATGTTACACCCAGATATTTAAACAACTTGACTGTGTTTGATCTTCCTACTCATCCACATTAACTTATATTTTTCCGCATTTAGGACTAGCTGCCATTCATCACACCAACTGGAAATTTTTGTCTAAGTCATCTTGCATCTTCCTACAGTCACTAAACTTTGACACTTTACCGTACACCACAGCATCATCAGCAAACAATACAGTTTCCACATCAAATGTACTACAATGAAGTTTCATGATTTCCTCTCAAGGAGATTTATTGAATTTCCTTCCATTTTTCTATATGCTGTGTCATCAAGAAGTCCATATATTTTATGCTTATTGTATGAGCACGGTTCAACACCATAGTGTTCCTTTTCTTAGTAGTCAGGACAACCGAATCTGGGTCATCGCATAACTCATGGACAGCAGCTCCTTCCTCCCCCGAAATGTTGCTCTTTGGTGGTGTGGGCCTGGTGAGCACACGACATGTTTCACAGCATATTTCATCAGTGTCATTAACTGATATGGCATAGGTGGCCTGCTGCACACTGCGTATGGTGTCCACAAATGATAGTAGTGATGTTGGAATCAGGACAAAGTTTAATCCTTTCCTGAGGGCCGACATTGCTGCATTGATGATCATTATTCTCCCTGTAAGGTTGGTCACATTTTACTTAGGTGATTTGTGTATTTTTAATGTCTTGCTGCCATCTTTTCATACTGCAATGTCTGCTTAGATGTAGAGTTTCTTACTGCATGTTCGGGCAGTGTCCAGGTGACAGTGTCTTCCCACTCCCAACGAGTCGAAGAGATGGACATCAAGTAGTAAATCAATACATATAGTGGATTCTCCATCTTACAAGTATCTGACTGGCTCATTTTGTGATGCTAGTGGCTGTTGCAGCCCGTATGTGGTGAGATATCTTGACAAAAGGCATTATCAAAGTACCATTTGACACCTAAGTTGAAATGTGAGAGAGAAGAGCAGCAGCTCCGTCTTGTTCCTTAGCTTGCGTTTGTTGAAGCATTTCCTCCCCATAAAGGTACTTTTATGTGACCTGATCTTATCCCAGCATATTTCTACTCAGTTATCTGCATGGATCATGTTATAAGTTCTCCATGCTATTTCAGCAGACTGACTTGTTGCCATCTATTCCTGACAGTGGCCACTGTGCTGGGGTTGTTGTCCTTATACTTATTGGGCATCACCCCTTCCACCACTATGTCCCTATTCACCAGGGTACTATGAAGGGAATCTGTGAAATTTATAAGCAAGAAATTTGAGACCAACTTGATGAGACTTTTTAAATTTGTGCTCACCTCAACTTTGTACTTGTTCAATGGAAAGCATTAAGAAAAGATTTTGGCATGGCAAGGGATGCCCTCTATCACCAGATGTAGAGAGTCTGTTCATGAAAGATATTGAGATGGAGGCACTGGAGCAAGCCCAACTAAAACCAGTCTCTTTCTACTGTTTCGTGGATGACACACTCATCGTTTGGCCACATAAATGGGACAGCTTAGGTGAATTTCTCCGTCATCTCAACTCATTCCTAACACACGTACAATTTACCTTGGAAGTTGTACAGGAGAGCATTCTCCCATTTCTTGATTTCCTGGTGAAATAGAAACCAGATATCAAACTGGGACACAGTGTGTACAGAAAACGTGCACATACTGATCTGTATCTACTTGCTGCTGATAGTCACCACGACTCCAAGCGTGATGGCATTTTACGCACAATTGTTCACAGGACGCTGTCCATCTGTGACTGATACAGCCTTCCAACTGAGCAGAATCACCTGGCGATAACATTCCAAATTGGTGAATACAGCAACAAGCAGTTAAGGCATGTCTGAATTGAGATAACCCCTTGAGACTTCTTGAATTTGTGCTCATATCAGGTTGCTTTGTGTTCAACAGAAAGTGTTAGGAACAGATGGATGGCATGACCATTGTTTGTTAAGAGTTAAGGCATGTATTCACATAGGTTGAACCTAGACAACAGCAGGATGAAAAGCATGTGCACAAATCACTGGTGTGCTTTCCGTTTTCAGGAATACCTCCAGAAAAGCCAGCAGAGTCTTGGATTTTGCCCACCCACTAAGACATTGATGCTAGTAGGTTCAAGGATCTACCTAATCCCCTGCCATTGTGGCAAGACATAAATTTTGGAACAGTAGAAGAAAGTGTGCTGTGAACATATATACCATACCGGACTACGCCAGACCAACAAATCAGCCATGGCTGACAATGGTATAAAAACTGACTGTACCATAGGTTATGTAAAAATCAAAATACTTTGACAATCCTCCTCCTACTGTGATTGCATGATTAAAGAGGCCATTGAAATTATGGTCAAAGATGGTTTCATTAACAAAGATAATACCTACAACTGTGTCAGGTATGAAAACATGCATTGAGCCTAGAAAAAGCAAAGTTTTCATGTACAGTTAGATCAGCACCCAGAGACAATAGTGTGTACAGTGGGGCTGCATTTCACAGCCCCCCCTCCAGTGGCTTTGCGGACAGCAACAGGAGCGGAGTGGTGGAGGGGGTAATGGCCAACATGAACAGGACACGAACTCAAGCAGAGTAGTAGTCATCAGGAACCACCGGAAGTCAGCAAGACATCTGTTGGTTGAAACATCATGGAGGACATGCAAACTAGACCTTGGCAGACACCCAAGGATTCAGCGAGTTAGAAATACATTGGCAAAACATCAAATTGCTTATCTTCTAATGATGGAATGATTAATTTGTCCATACCTAATCAGTGAACACCACCAGATTCCACCTACATAAGTAGTGTGAAGATTTCTCATCATCACATCAAACAGCAGTAATTTTAAGTTCAGACTGTATTAACAACTTTCTTCTTACTGTACCTAGTTGTGGCTTGTAGACATTTTTGAAACTATATTAACTACCATTAAAACACTACCTCCGGCATTGCTTTATTGATTCTCTCATAAAATTTTCATCCAGAAGCTAACTGTGAGGACGTCACTGTACAAAGTGTCACCTACTTTATCCTAACGGGATGTAATGCTTCATTTGTCTGTTTTGTTGTGCTCTTTACTGTGCCCACAAATCTTCTATTATTGTCTTCTATTATATGGACACTTATTATAGTATTTTAAAAACTTAGTTTAATTTTTGTGTAGTTTTGATTAAGGAATGATGATACTGGAGCTTTCATCTAGATTTCTTGTTAAAACAAGATTAAATTTACAAGAGAGAGCTTTGTTGCATAGTTTTGTCGGTAATCTGAAAAGTTAAGGCTGTACTGTCTTTTTAGTTCACCTAATTTCAAATGGTATTGCTTTTTTGCTCCGAAATTGAAGTGGAACTTACATTTTCAACCTATGAAATTAAAGCTACTTCTTTAAGGTAATTAGTGGAACTGTTCCAGTTTTTGTGGTGATTGTCAGTGTCAACAAGACAAACAACTGTGCGAGAATATGGTTGGATGAAATGTGTGAACCTGCTGTCAAAGAGATAATTAAAAATAATGGTAGTAGTTCTGTGTTAGCAGTGATGAGATGGATTCCCTCATTATTATTCTCAGTTTTACTTATAAAACACATTACTGCTCCACATACCCATCGTTAGTCTTCTGGTACTCAATTTGTCTCATCTATATGTGTTTCCAAGACAGCAGTTTTCTTGAATCAACTTATTTCTTTTCATTTGATTTCCAGTGCTGGATGTGTGTACATAGAGCATCACGACCTATACATTTGGTAGGATATCAAGTCCATCACTCTGCAGATATCCCATATATGAACTGTTTTGGTTTTCCTGTTACATTTGTTCCACAACAGCTCTGCTCCTCTGCACAACTAATTTTCTTCCATTCATGAGTTTCCTACTTCTTTTATTTCTTTACCACCACCACCACCACTACCACCACCACTGCCACCACTTCTGCATGGTTAACTGTAAGCACAATCAACCCCTTGCTCACCATCTTCTCAGAAAATCAGCCATTTAATATGTTTATTTCAGAGTGACATTTCAACAAGTTTCTCACTTGTCATATTCTGGCAAATTCTGTAGAGTAGGACAAACAAGAAACTTATCAAAAGTCACTCTGAAATAAACATATTACTCATAAGAATAATTCATCTACGCCGTGTGCTGAGAAAGCCTGCATCCACATTTAATGTAGTATGCTGTTCTGTCATATTTCATCATGCAGCCATGAACTTATCATACCATAGTGATTCTCTCTAATCTATGTTATAATATATTTATCTTTCTATATACTGTGGTTAATTCTCCTGCAAAAGCACTTGCACAAATGAAAGCAATGAGCACTATATCTTTCTTTTCTAAGTCATGTATGTAACACTCTTGTGCATTTAAAATAATTAAGTATTAACATCCATTAAATTGGTCAGTATGCAGAAGATCCAAATACTGATTGCTGTAAACTTCTTAAAACATTATTAATACTAGATCTTTCTTTCAGATAAAAGACTGTGACAAAGCATCTCGCAGAAAGGATAAACAAAAACTGAAATCAGATGAAAAGCAGGAGAAAAGACGCATCAAGGAAGAGAAACTTAAGAAGCTGGCTGAAAAGGAAAAAGAGCGTGATAAGAAGCGCTCTAAACAGAAAGTGAAAAGTAGCCCAGTTACTCATCAGGCAACTTTACAAGACTTTGCACAGTCGGAAAGTAATTATATCCCTTTGCTATTGGAAAAATGTGTTAGGTTCATAGAAGAAGAAGGCCTTGACTCAGAGGGAATTTACAGAGTTCCTGGAAATCGAGCACATGTAGATCTCCTCTTCCAGAAATTTGAAGAAGGTAACTGTTTTTCTTTCTCTATTTTGTGACTGACCAACACATTTTTAGTTGCTTCAATTTGTCAGTTATAACCAGAGTGCCTTTTTTCATGAAGCATTCTCTCCAATATTTCTCAATGGTATCCAGCTACCATATCAAAAAACTGTGAAAGATATTGGCATAATCTTGATGAGCATCTAAATTGCAAAGAACAAACTACTACAGCTTGCAGGAAATCTCCTGCCGATGTGCAAATTAAAAATTTAGAAAAATATTTCCACCTCAAATTAAACAAAAATTAGTCCAGTATTTAACCCTGCCAAATATTTACTACCATGCTGTTGTTCAACATAAAACAAATATAGGAAGTAGTGGGAACACCAAACAACTTGAGCTAGCAATGAACATTTTCATAACATACGTGTTCAGCGTTCGATTGTTTGGTCATATCTGCCCCTCCTATACTCAAGTTGGATGTGAATGACTAGGTGGCATGGTTTTAACACGTGGTGTTTCCGTTTCTTAATCAAGTACTAATAACACCAAAAGCTATCTACTAGATTTATAGGTAGCATATTTACCAGCCAACATCACATTTCTTACATTTTTATCTCAACAGGTTGTACTAAAAGGCTCATTTTGGAGAGATCTTTAATTTGGTGTGTATTAGCTTCGCTGCATGCTTAATATTTTTCATTTTTTCAATCCTAAACTTGAGATGTTTAATGTTTCAAGTGTGTTCAGTCTGTGATGTTTCTGTGATGTCACTTGTCTTGTGCTGTGATTTGCTGAAAGAAGCAAATCTTGCAACTAACATGTTTGTGAAGCTAATATACCACATTTGTCTGTATTCATACTTATACTTGTTCTGTATGAAACTATACAGTTTAACTGATGTAGTGCATTAAGGATCTCTCCAAAACATCTCATTTTTAGTACAATTTGCTTTGCTAAAATGTGACATCTTTGGATAAATATGTTATCATCCTTCTTATGTACTTCATTTAGTAGGCTAAAATGTAGTTATAACAAAGGCAGTGGCAAAAAGGCTCTAAGGCTGAGCCTACTCCACAAAATTCCAACGTAATTCACCCAAATTGAATTTAATCCAATCGGATCATGTACCCTCATAAATGTTTTCAAATATTTTACGTTTGAACTTCGTATATGCGCTCGCCAGTATAATCCATCACTCCTTTAGCTTTTCAACCTGTAGCAGCTCAGAATTCTGTACTTGTTACGTGCATGCACAGTAAGCCCGTTTCTTTCATGTGGCAGACTGGGCTTTCTACAGCGTGGATACAATTTTTAAAAGCTGGCATTTGCTTTGTTTCTGCTTCTCGCCGGTAGGTGGATACGTGCCTGTGGAATGACAATCATACGGCAGTTCCCTAACAGATAGCACGACTTTGCATCGTCTAGCATGCTAGCAGCAAGCTGGACAGAATCAGAAACCATTAGCTAGTAATTTAAGTGTTTGTTTAAAACACAAAGAACAATAAGACATTCATAATCCATAGAAAGTAAATGTGAATGCATCTTTGAATGTTATTGCAAGATGACAGAAAATAGCCTATGTATTTTCATTGTTCCTGAGATCAAAATTTAGTAGCCTTACTTATTTCAAACATTGGTAGTTCCATAGTGTGTCTGTAGGTTTTCATGTCAATAGTACTAGACATGTTTATGAAGAAACCTGGAACATGAATTTTGTAGTTAAAATGTAGGAAGTAGTGGTAGTGATTAACTGATTAGTGAAGTATATTTTGGAGTGCCTTGTCACATCTCTGCTGTCATCATCAATTTGTCTTGTAATTGTGTTGTTGAAAGGAAAACAGTAAGTTGTCTAATATTTAAATCATTATTTTGTAACACTTGATGTTGTTGGCTACCTCAAACTGCCATGGAGGCATTTATTTCATCACAAGAGCCACTGAATTTTTTAATCGAAAACCCTACGTTATTCTCTCTCTTTCTTTGGAAGATAAACTTCTGGTGAAGAATGAAAGCTGACACCAAATCTGTCTATTAAAAAGCTTATGGAAAATTTGTGAGACACTTCCAAACACAATGGTACAATTCAAAACCCTGGTTAAGTGGCAGTGCTGCAAGGAACAAACTTTTTTCTTTTTACTGTGTGCTATTTGGAATGGTTAGTGGTAAATAGGCTAAGAGAGTCTTCAAAATTTCCTTTCGAAAGCTAAAGAGTTTGCATTTTTCATTTTACATATCGCAGCAGCTGTTAAATACAATAAGTTAAGTACAGTAAAAAATTGACCACGCGCTTTCAGAAGCAACATGCCTGGATGCCTTAAAACATAAGGAGAAGGTTGATTGAAACAGAAGTATAATGAAGAGACTTATTTCAACTATCCACTTTTTAGCACAGCAAGAGTTAGCTCTTCAAGGTCATGACAAATCTAAGTTGTCACTAAATAAAGGAAAAAATTTAGAACTTTTGAAAGATCACTTAGCATCCGATTGGGTATTTAAAGGCTCTCCTGATGACATACAGAATGAATTAATAGTTTTTATCGAGGATGCTGTTGAAGAATAAATTTCAAGTGAAGTTAAAAATAATCCTTTTGCATCAGTACAAGCCGACAAAACAATCAATGTCTCAACTAGAATTCAGATGAGTGTAATTTTTTGTTTTGCAGATAATAAATCAGGAGGAATACAAGAGAGATTCATAGGGTTTTATGACGTCTCCAAAGATCAGATGCACAAGGTATAGCCACTGTTTTGTTGCGAGTGCTAAGCAGTTGGAATATCGATTTTAAAAAATTTGTATTGCAACATATGACGGCTGCAGTGCAAGGGCAGGGAAAAATTATGGTGTCCATTCTATTGTGAAACAAGCATATCCTCTCTTTATCTACTGTGATACCCATGAGTTGATCCTAGTTCTCCTCTATGCTTGTAAAAAGATTATGCAAGTAAAACTGTTTGTGGCAAATCTATCATGATTTCACACATTTTAGCTGTTCCAGTAAAAGAAGTGAACTTCTGAGGGTAAGAGGATTTAAACTACAAAGTCCTGTACAACCTGTTATTCTTTACTACACACGCCTTGGAGTAGCATTTAATGATGTGATAAAGAATGAAGGGTGGGATGATAATTCTGTACATCAAGCAATTGTGCTAAATAGTATAGAGAATGATCAAACCTTTCTTTTTCTACTGCAGCTGTACAATCCAATTTTCCAGCATACAAGTGTCTAGTTTGACGTCGTGCAAAGAAAAACTGTGGGCGTAAGATGCTGTAAGCTTGAAACTGAAAACTACATTAATGCTGTTGAAAGACTAAGATGTGAGTAAATTATTCTGAAATGCATTGTGGAAGCTTAGAGCCTAATAAATTCAGCAGGAGTATCCGAAATTAATTTTAACAAAACAGAAGCAAGTATTCAGAATTTGAGACGGCTGGCATTCAAAATAATTGACACAATGATAGTAAACATGGAAACCAGACTCCATGACTTTCATGGAACAGATTTTACATAACTTGTAGATGAGAGAAAAGTTCTCAGGTTATAGTAGGCCTGACAATTTCCTGACAAATGAAGTTTGAAAACTACAGTACTTAAAATATATCCCTTCTTTGTGAGTGAAAAGGTGAAAGGAGAACTTATATTTATATACAGCAGCAAGGATGAACATCTACAGTGCTAGGACCTCCTTAGATCCCTTATAAACACTGGAGTAAAAAAGTGTTCTCTGAATGTGTGAAATTACTATTGTTGGTTCTTGCAACCAGCACGTTTTGCATAAGAATCACGAGTACATTAAAACATATGAAAATATACCTTCACAACACAGTGACATATGACAGATGGTCAAACTTGGAGATTCTAGCTATAGAGAAGGGAACTGTGAAATCTTCGACCAAACAGCAGGAGTTCATATCTCGTGTTATCGACGTGTATACCTAGAAAAAGGACAGGAGGCTAGAACTAATTTATAAAAATATTTAATGGTGAGTTACTATGTGCGGTATTTTTATTCGTTGTGTAGGTGTTTAATATTTTTATGCATTTATTTATAACAATTTCTACAGTAGTTTCAATCTTAGTAGAAATATGTGACTGAGATACTTTTGCAGTGTTTCTAATTTACAAGTTTTTGTATATATATATATATATATATATATATATATATATATATATATATATATATATATATATATATAATAGAGGGAAACATTCCATGTAGGAAAAATGTATCTAAAAACAAAGATGATGTGACTTACCAAATGAAAGTGCTGGCAGGTCGACAGACACACAAACATACACACAAAATTCAAGCTTTCGCAACAAACTGTTGCCTCATCAGGAAAGAGGGAAGGAGAGGGAAAGACGAAAGGATGTGGGTTTTAAGGGAGAGGGTAAGGAGTCATTCCAATCCCGGGAGCGGAAAGACTTACCTTAGGGGGAAAAAAGGACGGGTATACACTCGCGCGCGCGCGCGCACACACACACATATCCATCCACACATATACAGACACAAGCAGACATATTTAAAGACAAAGAGTTTGGGCAGAGATGTCAGTCGAGGCAGAAGTGCAGAGGCAAAGATGTTGTTGAATGACAGGTGAGGTGTGAGTGGCGGCAACTTGAAATTAGCGGAGATTGAGGCCTGGTGGATAACGGGAAGAGAGGATATACTGAAGAGCAAGTTCCCATCTCCGGAGCTCAGACAGGTTGGTGTTAGTGGGAAGTATCCAGATAACCCGGACGGTGTAACACTGTGCCAAGATGTGCTGGCCGTGCACCAAGGCATGTTTAGCCACAGGGTGATCCTCATTACCAACAAACACTGTCTGCCTGTGTCCATTCATGCGAATGGACAGTTTGTTGCTGGTCATTCCCACATAGAATGCGTCACAGTGTAGGCAGGTCAGTTGGTAGATCACGTGGGTGCTTTCACACGTGGCTCTGCCTTTGATCGTGTACACCTTCCGGGTTACAGGACTGGAGTAGGTGGTGGTGGGAGGGTGCATGGGACAGGTTTTACACCGGGGGCGGTTACAAGGGTAGGAGCCAGAGGGTAGGGAAGGTGGTTTGGGGATTTCATAGGGATGAACTAAGAGGTTACGAAGGTTAGGTGGACGCCGGAAAGACACTCTTGGTGGAGTGGGGAGGATTTCATGAAGGATGGATCTCATTTCAGGGCAGGATTTGAGGAAGTCATCTCCCTGCTGGAGAGCCACATTCAGAATCTGATCCAGTCCCGGAAAGTATCCTGTGACAAGTGGGGCACTTTTGTGGTTCTTCTGTGGGAGGTTCTGGGTTTGAGAGGATGAGGAAGTGGCTCTGGTTATTTTCTTCTGTACCAGGTCGGGAGGGTAGTTGCAGGATGCGAAAGCTGTTGTCAGGTTGTTGGTGTAATGCTTCAGGGATTCCGGACTGGAGCGGATTCGTTTGCCACGAAGACCTAGGCTGTAGGGAAGGGACCGTTGGATGTGGAATGGGTGGCAGCTGTCGTAATGGAGGTACTGTTGCTTGTTGGTGGGTTTGATGTGGACGGACGTGTGAAGCTGGCCATTGGACAGGTGGAGGTCAACATCAAGGAAAGTGGCATGGGATTTGGAGTAGGACCAGGTGAATCTGATGGAACCAAAGGAGATGAAGTTGGAGAGGAAATTCTGGAGTTCTTCTTCACTGTGAGTCCAGATCATGAAGATGTCATCAATAAATCTGTACCAAACTTTGGGTTGGCAGGCCTGGGTAACCAAGAAGGCTTCCTCTAAGCAACCCATGAATAGGTTGGCGTACGAAGGGGCCATCCTGGTACCCATGGCTGTTCCCTTTAATTGTTGGTATGTCTGGCCTTCAAAAGTGAAGAAGTTGTGGGTCAGGATGAAGCTGGCTAAGGTAATGAGGAAAGAGGTTTTAGGTAGGGTGGCAGGTGATCGGCGTGAAAGGAAGTGCTCCATCGCAGCGAGGCCCTGGACATGCGGGATATTTGTGTATAAGGAAGTGGCATCAATGGTTACAAGGATGGTTTCTGGGGGGTAACGGATTGGGTAAGGATTCCAGGCGTTCGAGAAAGTGGTTGGTGTCTTTGATGAAGGATGGGAGACTGCACGTAATGGGTTGAAGGTGTTGATCTACGTAGGCAGAGATACGTTCTGTGGGGGCTTGGTAACCAGCTACAATGGGGCGGCCGGGATGATTGGGTTTGTGAATTTTAGGAAGGAGGTAGAAGGTAGGGGTGCGGGGTGTCGGTGGGGTCAGGAGGTTGATGGAATCAGGTCAAAGGTTTTGTAGGGGGCCTAAGGTTCTGAGGATTCCTTGAAGCTCCGCCTGGACATCAGGAATGGGATTACCTTGGCAAACTTTGTATGTGGTGTTGTCTGAAAGCTGACGCAGTCCCTCAGCCACATACTCCCGACGATCAAGTACCACGGTCGTGGAACCCTTGTCCGCCGGAAGAATGACGATGGACCGGTCAGCCTTCAGATCACGGATAGCGTGGGCTTCAGCAGTGGTGATGTTGGGAGTAGGATTAAGGTTTTTTAAGAAGGATTGAGAGGCAAGGCTGGAAGTCAGAAATTCCTGGAAGGTTTGGAGAGGGTGATTTTGAGGAAGAGGAGGTGGGTCCCGCTGTGACGGAGGACGGAACTGTTCCAGGCAGGGTTCAATTTGGACAGTGTCTTGGGGAGTTGGATCATTAGGGGTAGGATTAGGATCATTTTTCTTCGTGGCTAAGTGATACTTCCAGCAGAAAGTACGAGTGTAGGACAGTAAATCTTTGACGAGGGCTGTTTGGTTGAATCTGGGAGTGGGGCTGAAGGTGAGGCCTTTGGATAGGACAGAGGTTTCAGATTGGGAGAGAGGTTTGGAGGAAAGGTTAACTACTGAATTAGGGTGTTGTGGTGCCAGATTGTGTTGATTGGAATTTTGAGGTTTTGGAGGGAGTGGAGCTGGAAGTGGGAGACTGAGTAGATGGGAGAGACTGGGTTTGTGTGCAATGAGAGGTGGTTGAGGTTTGCTGGATAGGTTGTAAAGGGTGAGTGAGTTGCCTTTCCGGAGGTGGGAAACCAGGAGATTGGATAGTTTTTTGAGGTGAAGGGTGGCATGCTGTTCTAATTTACGGTTGGCCTGTAGGAGGATGCTCTGAATAGCCGGTGTGGATGTGGGAGAGGAAAGATTGAGGACTTTTATTAAGGATTGGAGTTGATGGGTGTGTTCATTGGCTGACTTGATGTGTAGGTGAAGGATTAGGTGGGTGAGGGCAATGGATTGTTCAGTTTGGAACTGGTATAGGGACTGATGGAAAGAAGGGTTGCAGCCAGAGATGGGAACTTTAAGTGTGAGGCCTTTGGGGGTTATGCCAAATGTCAGACAAGCCTGAGAAAATAAAATATGCGAGCGTAATCTGGCTAGGGTGAAGGCATGTTTGCGGAGGGAATGTAAATAAAACTTAATGAGGTCGTTGTGGGGGTGTTGTGAGGGTGACATGGTATTAGAAGGTGGAAAGTGTAACATGAGGTTGAAATGAAAATGAAAGATAAAAATATATGGGGAGAGATAAGGGTGAACTAGAAAGTAACTGGAGATCTGGTATGAAAAAAGGCGAAAAAGTGTTGGTTAAGTTGATCCTGTGGTGAACTTGGGTTGGTAGACAGCGATGTGCATGAAGGTTAGGTGGTTGTGTTGCCGCTAAAACACGTTAAAGGACGGAGAAATTCGGGAAAATTTTGAAAAAACGTGTAAATGTATTAAAGGAGTGGTGTTGTGGTGAAAGATTACGAAAATGGGGCTAACAATTGTAATAATGACGTTAAAACCTGTGGGGAGCGGCTAAAAATGATCAGTGATGTGCGAAAAACGGAAGTGGAAATAAAGTGAAAGTTATTAGAACTAGTCGAAATGGTTGTTTAATACGTGAAAGCAGCTGTTATTGAACTAGAAACGGTGGATTTTATAGCAGCGGTAGTGTTGAAAGTGGAAAATAAAAATTTTTTTGGTTATGGTTTGGAAGTGGGTTACGTATTATTGAATATATATAGGCGGGATAAAATTGTATTACGGTGAAAAGGGGAAGGTGAATACAAAGTGAGACTACTGGTAAAAACAGAAAGAGAAAATAAGACGACAGGAAAGATTTCGAAATGCAACAGCGACAATAACAAATGTAATTGTTGGGTTCAAATTAATGATACGGTTATAAAAGAGGGAAACATTCCACGTAGGAAAAATGTATCTAAAAACAAAGATGATGTGACTTACCAAATGAAAGTGCTGGCAGGTCGACAGACACACAAACATACACACAAAATTCAAGCTTTCGCAACAAACTGTTGCGTCATCAGGAAAGAGGGAAAGATGAAAGGATGTGGGTTTTAAGGGAGAGGGTAAGGAGTCATTCCAGTCCCGGGAGCAGAAAGACTTACCTTAGGGGGAAAAAAGGACAGGTATACACTCGCGCGCACACACACACACACACACACACACACATATCCATCCACACATATACAGACACAAGCAGACATATTTAAAGACAAAGAGTTTGGGCAGAGATGTCAGTCGAAGCAGAAGTGCAGAGGCAAAGATGTTGTTGAATGACAGAAGAAAATAACCAGAGCCACTTCCTCATCCTCTCAAACCCAGAACCTCCCACAGAAGAACCACAAAAGTGCCCCACTTGTCACAGGATACTTTCCGGGACTGGATCAGATTCTGAATGTGGCTCTCCAGCAGGGAGATGACTTCCTCAAATCCTGCCCTGAAATGAGATCCATCCTTCATGAAATCCTCCCCACTCCACCAAGAGTGTCTTTCCGCCATCCACCTAACCTTCGTAACCTCTTAGTTCATCCCTATGAAATCCCCAAACCACCTTCCCTACCCTCTGGCTCCTACCCTTGTAACCGCCCCCGGTGTAAAACCTGTCCCATGCACCCTCCCACCACCACCTACTCCAGTCCTGTAACCCGGAAGGTGTACACGATCAAAGGCAGAGCCACGTGTGAAAGCACCCACGTGATCTACCAACTGACCTGCCTACACTGTGACGCATTCTATGTGGGAATGACCAGCAACAAACTGTCCATTCGCATGAATGGACACAGGCAGACAGTGTTTGTTGGTAATGAGGATCACCCTGTGGCTAAACATGCCTTGGTGCACGGCCAGCACATCTTGGCACAGTGTTACACAGTCCGGGTTATCTGGATACTTCCCACTAACACCAACCTGTCCGCGCTCCGGAGATGGGAACTTGCTCTTCAGTATATCCTCTCTTCCCGTTATCCGCCAGGCCTCAATCTCCGCTAATTTCAAGTTGCCGCCACTCACACCTCACCTGTCATTCAACAACATCTTTGCCTCTGCACTTCTGCCTCGACTGACATCTCTGCCCAAACTCTTTGTCTTTAAATATGTCTGCTTGTGTCTGTATATGTGTGGATGGATATGTGTGTGTGTGCGCGCGCGCGAGTGTATACCCGTCCTTTTTTCCCCCTAAGGTAAGTCTTTCCGCTCCCGGGATTGGAATGACTCCTTACCCTCTCCCTTAAAACCCACATCCTTTCGTCTTTCCCTCTCCTTCCCTCTTTCCTGATGAGGCAACAGTTTGTTGCGAAAGCTTGAATTTTGTGTGTATGTTTGTGTTTGTTTGTGTGTCTGTCAACCTGCCAGCACTTTCATTTGGTGTGTGTGTGTCTATATAATTTTTTTTCTCCGAAATTTGTTATTCTCAGCCTACCCTACAAAAAATGCCATGTTTCACAACTGAACAAAGGAATTGCTTCTTATCACCTATTCATGCATGTTTTGCTTACCTTAATTCATTTTTTCGTAGATGCGATCAGCTCATCTCCCCTTCTGCACTGCAAATTGGTCTGTGGCCATTTCATTGAAATTTGAACGATTCAGTAATTCTTTTTCAAGAACACATTGCAAGTGCACAATGTCTGTCTGTCACTCATAGTATTTCACATGAATATTTTCACCCATTTTAGCATAGAAAAGCAGGGCTATGCGTCTCTGGTTGCCATTGGGAAGGTCACAATTACATACAGTTGTTTTAACTCTTTCAGGAAAGCTTCTGCCAAGTTCTTTTCATGTATAAAGCTCCGTATAAAATCCGAATGGGTGTACAACTCATTCAGGTCATTATGCTACTTTCAGTGTTTTTTTATTTTATTTATTTATTTATTTTGCCAAAATAATTTGATGCTTTGATGAAGATGAAAGTTTAAACAGCTGTGCAACTGGAAAGTGATCATTAAAACTGAATCAATCACTGATCTGAGTCATGATGCAGTCATAAACATCTAGTACGTGCATCTTTCTTGATTCCATGAAATGTCCCCATTTTGCAATTGATTCTTCTTGTTTCCAGTGATCATCAATGTCAATAGAGGTCTTAACACACTGAACAGATAGTGCAAAATGAGATACATGTCCGATAGTTTTCACTGCATCAATATTCCGTTGCTGTAGTTCATTGAACAGAATGTCACAATGAGGCATGATTTTATTAAAAAATGTAACAAGAAGTGGAAATCTTCATCTTGCAAGAAACCCTTAAGTCACCTAGCCTTGTTTGTTGTCCTGTGATCATTAGTGTCACTGTCAATAATTTTTTTTACATGCACTCGACAATTTCTGTTTGGTATTTGTATATAGTGGTAGTGCTGTACAATTTGAAATTCTAACTGATGGAATGGCGACATGTAGGAATAAGTTTCTTCACTATCTTGTCAAGAATGGCTGAGTGGTTAGGAAACTGAGAAAAGACGTGTAGGAATTCTTTCAGAGTTGTTAAAGAAGATCTGCACTTGCATAAGGCTTGTTATACAACATTCAGCAATTAAATTTAACTTGTGTGTGGAGCAGTAAATAAAGTGAGCATTTTATACACTTCTTTAATTCTCTGTTGAACTCCACTGTAACATTGAGGTATCAGTTTCTCATGTGTTCCATTTACTTTTGTTTAGCTTGCAGAGAACAGCTACAGTTACATCATCTGCAGTGTGATAGTTTGTCATACAGAGGAAATAAATCTTTCATTTATTATCTCCAATAACACATACCAAATTATTAGCACCAGTTGTGATAAGTTTGCACAGTCAGTGGTTTCATCAACTTAGATTGCAAGGAAACTTGTCTTGGACAGCTCACTCATGATGAGGTTGACGCATGCCTCATAAATGGAATACAGGAGTCCATTTTGAATCATTTTGAATAGACCTAAGGAAACCTGAATTTCTGTTTTTTTAAATGTGCTGCTTCAAGACACCATCCAGTTCCAACATTAGACGAACTAGCCTTCAAAAAAAAAAAAAAATTCCTGAATTCTTGGAGTTTTCTATTTTGTCGCCAGTGTCAGAAACAAAAAACTATAAAAAAGTGTATAGTATATGTCAATTAATGACAAATCAAAGCATAATAGAGACGTACACAGACAGATTCAGTAGTGAAATTTCAGCTACTATGTTCATTGGCCAGAGCCTTCAGGAGGCCCATAACTGCTGCACTCTATTGAAGTCAGCCCCCAGACCTCTGCTACACAGAACTAAACTGCCATTTCAAGTCACAGCGTTAAGATTAGCTACTGCTTGTTAAGAAAACATCACTCGATATCGGCAGGTCCCAAAGCATTGACTGTCACTATTTAAACCAGTGTGTGGAATATTTGAAATGCCTACTGACGATTTAAATTCTATAATACATCATTGAGAAATATATTTTAATGTGTATTTTGGGGTGCCTTCACCACAGAGACTAACTATGAGCCATACCTGCTCACTGGTGTCCTCAGTACCTCTCCTCATGTATCAAATGCCTATCACCATTCCACAACTGCAATACCATATTGGATACGTCCAGCATCTTGGCTGTTCCTTTGCCCCATTTAAGCCATATGACAATGGAGCAAATTATCATGTAACCTGCATCTTACTCAAAACTACTCTGCATTCAAGAGGAGATTAAAGCTTTGTTTTATCATCAGTGCAGTTTATCTCTCTATGCATCTCTCATCCTTTCTATTTCTGCTTCTTTCTTTCCATCTAATCTGCTTATTATACCCAGTTAAAGAACATAGTGAGGAAATTGCTTAATGTTACTAAGACTGACATGTCTGTAGTTTCACATCATATAGCTATATAGTTTCCCAAAAGTGTTTTATGTTCACATGCTATATATCCCATGTCACTTAATCAAAATTAGCGTTTGAGACATCATTTTCCAGGTTCACCACTAATCTCGAAAAATGCACAGATAGTTTAAAGTTATTTTTTTCGTTAAAGAACTTTATTTTGAAAACATTTTTCTAAGAACAGTGTAGAATGTGCCATCTGTTGACAATCTGTTTAACTAACACGCACGACTGTGGCTGCAGTTTGGTAGATTCTTTACGCAAGAGTAGTCTGTCACGTGATTTGCTGCATGAGCAAACTGAATTACATCAACTTTCATCATCACGGGTATGTACCATTTACTTTTATAACTTAATTTATTACTTAGTACATTTAACTTTTAATTCATCATTACTTTACAGTGATTGTTTTAAACTCCATACCATTAATCTCTATCACTAGCAAAGGCCAACAAACAATTATGACCAGGTATATTTATTTGTTATTAATGTTTCTTAACAAATGAATAATTACAAAAACCAAAAACTGTCAAATGTCTGCTAATTTTTTTCTTCTGTATTTCAAGTTTCTACAGTGCCATCGGGCACAACATGATAATATCGAGAGAGTGACATCCAACCAGAGGGCATTCCACACCATAGAAACATGTCACAAACTGTAGAAGAAGAAATGCCAGAGGAAGTGATGAACATAGACAACTTCAACTTCAGCAAGATAGAGAAGTTCAGTGCAACTGTAGACAAGACCAATCAGTGTTCAGTGGCAACAATTAGTGCAAGACATCGACTTTGTGTCACCAACTTACCTACTTCACCTCCATCAAAATATAAATGCAACTACATAAACTACCAAAAATATTGTTCTGCCCATCTTTTCCTTAAAGGCAATGAAATTCAAACACACAGTGCTGATAATATGGACCAAATGTGTGCATGTTGTTCTGCGAGGTTGCTTGCATGGGAGTTCAGTGACAATTCAGCTACCATGTGTTCCACAAGGGGGAGGTTAACTTAGACCCCATTAAAGTTTGTGAAGAGCTTCAAAACCTCATAGATCTGAATAATGACTATACTAAGAACATTATAGGAAATATTAGACAGTTTAACAATGCTCTGGCATTTGCATCAGTTTAGTTTAAGACAGGTGATATTTCTTGCAGCAGTCCACATTGCATGGATAGGTGTATCATATGGTAGGAAGTTGCACCAACTTATGCTGACCTCTTCATTATAGATTTTGATACTCCATTACATCATCATATAGAGAATAAAGCCAATAGAACATGTTGCAGGGAAATGCTTGATACACACAATCCTTATGCACAGTTGTTTAAATATATAAAAGATGTAGCTCACCGTGTACCTGATTTTCAAATGCAATTCAATACTAATAAGACATTTCATCCTGGAAGATCCAATGTGCCTACAGTCAGTGAGGTGGCTGCTGTTTTTAGCACTGGTGACAGAACACAACCAGGTAATTTTGATTTTTTCCTCTGTTCTAAAAGAACTGGCACACTTACGACAGTATCTTACTTGAATCCTCATTTTGATCTGATGTGCTGTTAACTGCTTTTTCCATATGGTGGGTCTGGATGGACTGTAGGTAAGCCTCATGTTCAAGTTCATGATACTGCATTGATAACAGTCACAACACAGCTACAGTACTATTGTTATCATCTAGCAGTTGGAGAGGGTTTCACTGTACTTCATGCTTCAGGTAAATTATTTCAACAACATATTGTTGACAGTTATATCAAAGTAGAAGGTTTATTCAATCTCATAAAAAAGAACTTGTAGCTGATAGTTACAAAGGTTTGATGGACTTTCTTTACACTGATGCTGAACAAGGGGGAGCAATTAGGGAATATATATACTGATCTTCCTTCTGCTTACAATGAGAGTCCTTGCAGTATGCTTCAAAATTATCAAGACGCGACTGCCATTGTTGCCCACTTAGGAAAGCCTGATCTGTTTCTCACAGTTACTTGCAACTGCAAGTGGACTGAAATTACCTCTCAGCTGAAACAGATGAACATAGATCTGAATTAATTTCTATGGGTAAATTTGGTAGCTTTATAACACAATCTGTTTAAAAACACATGTACTAGGTGTAGTCATTGGTTATGTTTATGTTGTTGAATTGCAAAAGGGAGACATCCGCCATGCATACTTTGTGCTCATTCTGTCAAATGAAGATAAATTACATTCATTTGAAGATGTAGACACTTTAATTTGTCCAGAAATTCCAGATAAAGAAATGGACCCCAAACATTTTGAAGTTATTCAGGAATTCTTGGTACACAGACCTTGTGGTACTGTCAATCTGAACAGTCCCAGCAGGCAAGAACAAAAAATATGAAAAATTATCCAAAACATTTTCAGGAGGGAACTGACTTAAATGTTGATGGTTACCATATTTATAGATGATGTAGTAATGGCATTACAGTGACATTTTGATCATTTATTGTTGATAGTTGGTGGATTGTACCATTCTGCAGATTTCTCAGTAGAAAATAACACTCTCACATCAATCTTGAACATTGTTCTTTGATCAAATCTGTTACATATTTGTTCAAGTATGTGTATAACAGAAATGACTGCATGGCTTTAGTATTTGCATTCAGATTCGGAAGGTGAATGACAATTTGTTGTTGATGAAGTCAAGATTTACTTGAGTTGTTGTCATGTGAGACCACCTGAGATTCTATGGTGACTGCGCGAAGTCTGGATTTTCCATCAATGTCATACGATCGAGCGACGATCCGTCCATTTATCAGAACAACACATGATGTACTTTCAGGCTAACCTTCATAGGGACTACAAATTCGTGGCATTTTTTAATTGTTCAAGTACAGTATTACCTCACACAAGTACCTTTACCATGAAATCCCAGAACATTTTGTGTGGTCAAAAGGACAATGGATTATTCACAAGACAAACTCCAAGTGCTTTGGACACACCTGCACTGTGAATCCACCTCCAAGTACAGCTTCTGCATGTCTAAGGACAACAATCATTTGACGGTCTAGGCACAGTTGATGTAATACTGTGGATCTCTTTACTCTAAACTGTAGAAAAATTACATTTAGTCATTAATTAACACTGGATGGAAAGAATGTTTGCAGGAGGCTGCCAGATACCAAATGCCAACACAGTTGAGACAGATTTTTGCCATCAACTGTATATTCTGTTCTTTCAATATACCTGAGTTGTAAACATATCAGGACACACTCTCAGAAGATTTTTCAGAAACAGCACACACACACCTGAAGTCTACAACCGTACGTTGCTAGAATCGGAGAATGGTTTTAAATTTCATGGCAAATCTTGCCAACAGTTCCACCTGCCGACCCGTGAAAAAGTTAAACAAAGAACAGAAGGCAGTAGCTGATTCAGTCAGAAATAAGATTCCCAATTGTTGCCTCACTGGTGGACTTGGAGTCTCTGGAAAAATATTTGTCTACAAAACTTTGTATTGCATTTTATGAAGTGAAAACAAAGTTGTTTTAGCTGTTGCATGGACAGGTATTGCTACCAATCTCCTGCCAGGGGGACGCACATCTGATTCAATTTTCAAACTACCTGTAACTATCTTAAATGTATCAGTCTCATTAATTCTCACTCACACTAAGGATGCATAACTTTTCTGTAACTCTTATCTCATCATTTGGGATGAGAGTTCACTGGTTCCGAAAGAAGTGCTAAGTGTTGTCGATCGACTTTCAAGGGACTACATGAATAATAATCTCCCTTATGGAGACAAAATAATTCTGTTTGGTGGAGATTTCCTTTAAATAGCACACATCATTAGACCTGCTAATGGAACAGTCTTTGCTGAAACTACATTTAAATAATAACCGTTATGGTGTCCATGTTAAAATTCACAAACTAGCTAAAGATATGAGGGCAAATTATAATACCATATTCACTGAGTGGTTACTTAAGTTGAGTAATGGTGAATTAGGAAATCAAACAGATTACTTCAATGAAGCAATCAAAATTCCTAAACATTGTTATTGTAATTACAATAGTTTTATTGCCACCATATTCAATGCCACAGAAAGCAATGAACAAAATGTTATGCAATTCTAGTTGCAGGCAATACTATGTTCAGATAATGATGACTGTACAACAGTTAATTAATTTGTGACTTCCAGTTTGTTACATGTAGAGGCAAAGATCTACCTCAGCTCTGTATTCTGTCCATCTTGAAGAAATTAACAACGTTCATATGTACCCTGTAGAATTCTTGGACTCATTAAATCCATCCAGTTTACCACTTTATAAATTGCTTGTAAAGAAAAGTGCTATTATTATGTTAGTTAGAAATCTTAATGCTAATCAGGGGTTAATTGTTGTGAAATATTAGTTGTAACTCAGTTAGATGAGTATATCATTACTAAATTCATTGACTTGTCTAAAAATGAGCTCATACTTCCCGTTAACCTCACACCTTCTGATCCAACCTTGTCTTTCCAAATGATAAGAAAACAATTTGCAATGAAAGAGCATTTGTTGTGACAATTAATAAAGTGTAAGGTCAAATGCTTTAAAGGGCAGGGTTGTATTTACCAGAATGTGTTTTTTGCATGAGCAGTTATACTTTTTCACGAATTTACACATTCACTGATATTTATGTTTGTGCTGAAGACACTACAGCCATAAGGTTAACAATGATCACGTTATAACTTCTTACAATATTATTAAAGAAGTTTTGTAAAATAAAGAAGTTTGAAAAAATAAAATATGACAAAGGCAGTATTTGCTTGGTATATGTTTTACAATTAAACATATTGTATATAATGATACTGATTTTTTGTAGAGAGACTAATATTTGTTACTACTATTCAAATAATATGTTTCATTAATAGATATTTGTATTTATGTATATCTCTGTTACTGTATTACCTGTCGGTAATTGAGCAGGATAGAGTGCAAATTATTTGCATGGGTCAACTAATATTCATTACTATACATTGTCATCGTCATTATTATTATTAAATATTGCTCATGTACCATACAATCTGTAATGTTTACTCACTAAGAAAGCCTGGTTAGATGTAAGAGAGTGCCTGAAGTCTCTAATCCTGCTAGGTGAAATAAATACATAAATAAAGACTGTTGTAACAGTCTGTAGTTCTACATTATTATTTCAGTATTCAGTCATACCTGCAGAACCAGTACCACAGTGTCCTTACAGAGTGGTTGTTTTCACATTTGTGCTTTTTGTGTATTCCTTGTTTCTTACATCATTCCCAGCTTTATGTTAATATTATTGAATATTATGAGGATATATGGTGTGAAGACAGAGTTACTCTCAAGGGAATAGTCAGGCTAGTCATGTTGAAATCTGCCATGGTTTTTTTGCCACTTGTACTCCATGTTAGTTACAATCTACATGCAGAATTTCACCACCTGACATGAACTGGAGATTATTGTAAGGCAATAATGAAATATGACATTTTTTCACGTGGTTTCCACCCTTGAAATTGTTTTCGTGTACCGTCCTGAACTTGTATCACTGCCCATTAAGTTGTGAGGTAAGTGCTTAATCACCGATTGAATGTGATCATAAATTAATTAAATATTAGTGGACAAATACAATATTGTATCCATAACATTTATCCCAAATTTGTATGGAGTATATACAAATATAAGGGGCAGTCAGATGAAAATGAGGCAGACGAAATGCCATAACTGTTAATACATTTAGCCTACTGTGGGACAAGAACAGTTAGTGCCTTCATGGAAAAATGGTTGAAGTTGCCTACGGAACCGTGATTGTACTCAGATATGCAACTCTTCATCTGAAGCAAATTGACAGCCATGAATGTCTTTCTTCAAGGCCCCAAAAATATGGAATTTTCATGGTGAAAGACTGGGTATGTATGGAGAATTGTAAGGGCTTCCCAGCAAATCTTGTGCAGTAGCTAATACAACAGCCACACCAGCTTTGGAAAAGTCATGATGACCTTCCTCTTTGACTGCAAGGGCCCAGTGCTCATTGACATTCTGGAACACAACACCACAATTAAAGTGCAGCAGTACATGGACACTTTGCACAAGGTTGTTTCGACTATGCTGCAGAAGTTTCACTGGAATGCCTTTACACATCCTCCATAAAGTCCTGATCTCTGACCATGCCACTTACATATTTTTGGAGCCCAGAAGAAAGATATTCTTGATTTGGTTTGGATGAAGTGGTGCATGTCTGGGTACAATTATGTTTCTGTAGGCAACCACAAATGTTTTTCCATTAAGGTATTTACTGTCTCATCTCAGTGTGATATATTTGTCAACATTTACAGTGATTACTTTTAAAATCATATAGGTTGACTTACTTTTTTCTCATCTGTCTCATTTTCATTTAACTGTTCCTTATAAATACAAGGTTTCCAGCATTTCAACATTAATTTTATTCCTTGTAACTTTTGCAAGAATGTGAAATATTGATGCAATGCTCTAAACAGACATTTTTGTTTACTAGGAACATACAATTAAGGGAGATTATTCCAGCCCTTTGAGGTGCAGACTTAGATGTTCTGAGACAAAACTGGGTCAGATTTGGGGATGAATCCAGCCTAGTATCAATACATTAAGCAGTGCCACTCTTACCAGATTTTTAAACAGAGGAAAGGAAGACTGATAGTGTACTTATGACTGCAATATGAGAATGTTGTCATGGTGGTAAACTGGAAACTGCAGTGGTCTATCCATAATAATTTAATCTCTTAATGTTAAGTAAAATGCCTTGCACTGATGGAAAAATTCTTTGTCTAACTGCCATCTCGCTGACATTTCTTCTCCATCCTCTTATTCTCAGGGCTCTGATGTTTCCTTCCATGTTGTGCCGCCATTGTTGACATAGCCTTTCTTTTAATATTCTTCCTGGCAGTTTCCACTTCAAGATGTACTGGTGTCCACTATCCTTAGGACATGCCCTAGCCAGGCTGTTCTTTTACTTTTAATTAGCCTTACAGTAACAGCTCCTTGGTTGAGATGGTCCAACTCGTAATTGGTCCTTGCTATCAGACTACAGTCATTATTCCAGATTCCTCCACCGGCCGTAGTGGACTTGCAGTTCTAGGTGCTACAGTCTGGAGCTGAGCGACCGCTACTGTCGCAGGTTCGAATCCTGCCTCGGGCATGGATGTGTGTGATGTCCTTAGGTTAGTTAGGTTTAATTAGTTCTAAGTTCTAGGCAACTGATGACCTCAGAAGTTAAGTCGCATAGTGCTTAGAGCCATTTGAACCATTTTAGAGCCAGATTCCTCCATAAATTTTCTGTAGTAGGCTTCTTCAAATATTCTCAGTTGTTGTTCATCAGTGATGGTCAGCATCCATACTTTACATTCATATGTAGCCACTGGCCTAATCACAGCCATATAGTCATTTTTGGCATCATTGAGCATAGTCATCTTGAGCATCATTAGCTTTATAAATGTATGATAACACATATGGCCACCTAAAAGCAGGCTTTTATTTCAGTGACATGAAAATTATCTAACTAACTAAATATTAGCTGCTAGTTATTCAAAATCCTCTCTGTGCTCAAAATTAAAATCTGCTGCTGATCAGTAATCCAGGTTATTGTCCCCTGTTCTGTGTAGCTTCATATATTTAGTTTCTGATTCATTAATTTCGAGTCCTGTATGCTTTGCAGCTTCTTCCAGATCTACCACTACTAACTCCAATGATGTCCTTCATCTGCTAATAATTGCAACATAATCAGCGTATGCAGCAAACTGTGTGGTCTTTATCTATGTGCCCAGATATCTGCAGTTTTTGTAGAATCACTACTAAGGTCAGATTGGAAAACATTGTGTAAGAGCATCAGCTATTGGTTGTTATGCCTGGCTGTTTTATATATTCTATCATTTTTTTCACTATTTAGACTACCAAAAGCCTACTTGAAGTCCACATAGATATTGTTGACTTCTATGTTATATTCATATGCTTTGTCTCAGTATGAATATATGGTCCATAGTTGATCAATTAGGCCTAAAGCCTCACTGATAACTGCCCAATATGTCTTTCACATATGGGTCTAGTCTGTTATATTGGATTCTGGGTAAAATCTTATATGCCACATTCAACAGAGTACCCCTCTGTAATTGTTGCCTTCCTTATATATGACTGAATTACACCCTTCGTCCATTCTTCTGGGATTCTTTCTTGATTCCAGATAACCAGATAAGTTTATGTATCCATCTGTATAAAGTAATGCCTCCTCTCTTTAGCAGCTCAGCAATTATTCCATCAGTTCCTGGAGATTTGCGAGTTTTTGACAGTTCATCACTCTTTATACTTGTGCAAGAGTAGGCTCTTCTATTTTTGGTTCTTCTGTGTTCTATAATATCTGTTGCTCCCCATCAGTGCACTCATCCTCCAACATTTCTTTAAAATATTCTGTCCATCATTTCCCCTTTCCTGTCTGCAAATTTCCATATTTGTACTTGCAGCCTATTATTTAGGTTTTTACCCTTATGGACCTTCTTTTAACTTCTTGTAAAACTTTCTACTCTCATTCCTGTTTAATGCTCTTTATCATCCTCTGTCTTCTTTTAAGGCTTCTCTTTTCTTTCTTCTGCACACCGTGGCTGTTTCTGTCGTCCTTTCATTATACATAACCTAGATATTTTATTGGAGACATTTTAATCTTGCTTTTTTCTTCTGTTGCACCATTCTACATTCACCATAATATGACTTCTCATTTCTAGGTTGGGTAGAGTTCCCTGTTACGTCCTTTACCACAGTTCAGAATTCTCCTAGTTTTCCCTTTATATGCCATATCAATCCTTTGCTTCATTTTTGTAGCCACATGTTAGTGGACTGATTCTGAGTTTGCTTCCAAAATCATGCATACATTTTCAGTGCCGCTTGCCCATGTTTTGGATACCAACATATGCTCAATTTGATTTGTATCATGTATTCGTGGAATTTTCCAGGTCCCTTTGTAAACATTTTTTCTTGGGATCATGCTTACTGCTTTGAGAGCATTGGCAGCCATGAACTGGGCAGTGCTTAGCCCATGCGGCAGTTAATGATTCAGACTTTTTGTAACTTAACCAAGATTCTAGAAGGAGAAAGTATTTGTTCCCACAGAACAAAAGAAAAGTGTGATGTATGAAAAATTTAACCTTTTAATCTCAAATTTTCCCAGACTTTGATTAGTCTACCTCATGATTGTCTATCTAAAACATTGATCTTTTCACATGCAGTCCAAAATTTTCTGTTGATTTCTGAAGACAGACATATAGTGTGGGTAACACTGAACCATCGATTCTGATTACAGATGGCGGATGTGGAGTGCACATTTGTCTCTGTATGTTTTTCCGTTTTGAGTGAAAGCATACGTTCCTTTTTTCAGAACTGGACTGATCTACGTTGTAAACAAAAAATTCACTAAAACTAGTGATCTTATGCTTTACATTTGTTACAAAAGTTTCCATCACATTAGCTTCAATCACTTCAGTTTCTGATCTGTTTCACAAAATTTTTATTATTATTTTTCTTGATGCAGTGTTATGCAGTTTTTTTTAAGCAACTTATCCAAATTTGAGAGGCGGTAAAGTAATGTAAACCTATATCCTTAGCAATAGCTAAAGCCCAGTCTCTCAAAATACTATCACTGACACTAAATGACCTTTTGTCTGGCATCAGAAAAAAAGCTCAAAAAACAGTATGCTCAAAATCATTGTACTATCCATTTGAGTGGTACTTCATTTTGGAACTTTGTCTTTCCTTCTATGCAATTAACATTCCAAATGGACAAAGTGAAATTTCTTTTGTATGGTACTCACACACAGGTGTTCTGGACACTTTCGTTTAACCAATATACCACCGCTGTTTCTTTGTCTGATAAGGTAATTCTAGTTAGTGGTGTTTATTTGGAGGTAACTGATAATCAAATGTTGCACTATCACTTAAAGATCTTCATGAGTAGAAATTCTTTTAGCTTCTTCACTGTTGGTGGATTTATAGTCTACAGTATGGTACCAAGTGTTTCAGTTGTTTCTAATCTCATATCTGCACTATTTAAATGTTTGTGTAAAAATTAACTATTTCAAACATCACTTAATGTGGATGCATGTTTTCTGTCAGTGGCTTCAGTTGGTATCTGTTGTGTGTCTCCATAGCCAGCAGCAGAACATTCACAGGGTTCCCTGTCACCTGTGAGGTGAGATTGGATGTACAGAGTATTTTTTTTTTTAATGCCAACTAGAGTCAAAAAGATGTATTTCCAAACAGTTACCAAAAATTAAAAGAAGATCCTGAGGGAAAAAAGGGTATTTGCTTCCCTTTTAACAAAACCTCGAATTGGAATTCTCTTCAGCAAATGCAGCAGCAATAATAAGATGGCTGTGCATTCCATGTTATACACACAACACTTACCGTAAAAACAGCCGACCAGATCCAGGGGTATCTGTCTCTTATTTTTTATTAGCATACTTCCTGATGGTATCTGCGGCTGAAATTTAATATGTTGATTTTAGTGGATGGTAACACGTGGCTAAAACATCATCATAGGTTCGATACGACAATTCTGACTATTTCCTTGTCGGGTGAAAGCACATCCTAGATTTGATACATAAAGTTCTCTGCACCTATCAGAATATAAACAATCATTATGGTCTCAACACCCCTGCCACCACACCGTCCTTCTCTCTCATCCCATGGAAGTATGTAACATCCATGTATCTTTGTTATTACTGTTTAGCACATGTTGCTTCATTAAATCAGCTTAAACATGCTGTAGCATACCAGGTTATGCACATCGGTAGTGTTGCCGTATATAACAGTTACAGTGTGTGCTGTGTCTTGACAACAGGTGATGTGCTGCAATGGTTGGTGCACTGGATTCGTATATGGGAAGACGAGGGTTCAAACCCACATCTGGCCATCCAGATTTAGGTTTTCCGTGATTTCTCTAAATTGCTCCCAGCAAAATACCTAGATGGTTCCTTTGAAAAAAGGGCATGGTTGACTTCCTTTCCAATCCTTTCATAATCCAGGCTTTTTGCTCTATCTCTAATGACATTGCTGTCGATTGGCAGTTAAACTGTAATCTTCCTTTCTTCCGTGCATGGCTTGATCTACTGTATGAATCACATTTGTTCAATTTTGAGTCGGTATGTCCCTTTTAAAAGTAATAATTTAAGAAGTAACAAATTTCTCCTAGTTGTAGAGTAATTATGTTGTTTTGAGTATGTTTCCTAGTTGGGTTTCCTTTCCTCCCATTACTTCTTGTTATTTGGTCACTTAGAAACAGTACAAAAAGTGAAGTTCACTTCAGTATTTTATTAAATAAATGTTGTATTATTTGTGCCTGCTTCTTTTTTCTTATTTTCTTCATACTAACATTAGTGTTAAATCTAAACGGAACCATTTTCCATATTATGAAATATAATTTGATTTTGATTAATGTTGACATAAAAGTTTGTAAATCTGCTGGAATGTATGTTCATGTGAAAGTATTTGATAATACTTAGAAGTATGGCGATTATGAAAGTCAGTTTCCTTTACCTGCACAATTGAATTGTTTTATCGAAGGTGAACAATTTCAATTCTGTGTTTAATTAATCATGACATTATTCAGGAGGTAAAATGGATTAAAACTTACAAGGGAACCTCCCCATCGCACCCCCCTCAGATTTAGTTATAAGTTGGCACAGTGGATAGGCCTTGAAAAACTGAACACAGATCAATCGAGAAAACAGGAAGAAGTTGTGTGGAAGTATGAAAAAATAAGCAAAATATACAAACTGAGTAGTCCATGCGCAACATAGGCAACATCAAGGAGATTCTCAGTTGAGAAGCGTCCGTCCGATGCGATCACTTTTTTGGGAGTGATTATCACATCCAAAAGAAAACCTAAATCGGGCAAGGTAGAAGAACCTTTTTACCCATTCGCCAAGTGTACAAGTTAGGTGGGTCGACAACATATTCCTGTGACGTACATGCCGTCACCAGTGTCGTATCGAATATATCAGACGTGTTTTCCTGTGGAGGAATCGGTTGACCTATGACCTTGCGATCAAATGTTTTCGGTTGCCATTGGAGAGGCACGTCCTTTCGTCTACTAATCGCACGGTTTTGCGGTGTGGTCGCAAAATACAGACACTAAACTTATTATAGTGAACAGAGACGTCAACGAACGAACGGACAGATAATAACTTTGCGAAAATGAAGAAAGTAAACTTTTCACTCGAGGGAAGACTTGAACCAAGGACCTCTCGTTTCACAGCTGCTCACCCTAACCACGGGACCACGGCGCTTCTCAACTGAGAATCTCCTTGATGTTGCCTATGTTGCGCATGGACTACTCAGTTTGTATATTTTGCTTATTTTTTCATACTTCCACACAACTTCTTCCTGTTTTCTCGATTGATCTGTGTTCAGTTTTTCAAGGCCTATCCACTGTGCCAACTTATAACTAAATCTGAGGGGGGTGCGATGGGGAGGTTCCCTTGTTAGAAGTAAATATAGGAATTTGAGCAATGCTACAGATGTTTATCATCTAGCAGCCAGGTTCTGTAACCGATTGTCTCTCATATTTCACCCAGAATGCTTCCTGAGATACTATAAAGGCCATGTTTAGCATTTATCTGCCTCATATTTGAAGGAAAGGAGAACAATGGTACTCTTTAGTGAATCGATAGTGCCATGTTCCATAGACCAGTATGGCTGCCTGATCCAAGGGACTATTGGATCAATCTGCATGTTTAATCTCAGCTACTTTAAACATACATCATAATTAACTGCCCCAAACTCTCACCTATTAGAAAGTATACACTTCTGTCCCAGAAGGGTTTTTGCTTGGCACCCCTTAACTCACGAAGTAAAAGCTAAATGTTAATGCATTGTTGTGTCTGATGTAAGAATAGGAATTTATTGATATCAGTATCCTGCAGTTAATACTACTTGTTGTTTAATTTAAAACATTGATACTATTCTCCATGCTGATGTTATTGTGTCATAAGTTTAATGATCAGCATTGGAATTCAAATTCCCATTCATTCATTTTGTTGTGCCTTGTACCTGTGTGTGTGTGTGGGGGGGGGTCTGCACACTTGTGTTTGTTTATTTAGTTTTTTTTTTTTTTCAAAAGTTAAATGACAAACTCAGTTTTTTTTATGTGCCTGTTGACTGCTCAATGAGTGGCAACCTTTACTCTTTCTATTATTTTTAATCCACGTAAGACTTCACAACTGTTCATAAAGTTGTGAAAATTCGGTGAGGAAATTTATTGTGATTTATTGGTCTAAGAAAAAACAGATGTATTATTGAAGTTAATTATAACACTAGTGACATTGTTTGTCTATCCTTTGTAGTTGCTGTGTTATTACATAACTTATGGGTAATGCAATCAATTGCAGATCCTAATTTTGATATCCGTGAGCTTGACATTCCTGTGAATGCTGTTGCTACTGCACTGAAGGATTTCTTCTCGAAGCGATTGCCACCACTTTTGACACAAGATATGCTAGCTGAGCTTGAAGATATCTCTGGTAAATCCATAACACTTTTACTATGAGTCACTAATGTAGAAATAGTCTGTGGTCCTATTATTGAAGTTAGTATTTCATAACAGCACAGTCTAGTGAGTACAGTTTTTATATTAGTACTAATGCAAATGGATAGTAAAACTATTTTTAATTGCAGGTATGAAATATTTAGTTGAACTGTGTAAAGCAGATGACAGTTAACAGAATGTGTTGGAACTCCTAAAGTGCTTTCTATAGCAACTGGAAAAATAAAGTTAACCTCTTTCCTATCCTTTCAGCAATCTGTCATATTTCTAGAAAGTAAAACTTACCTTTATGACAAAAAGTTAAATTTAAATATGTCTATTTTTGTCTCCCCTCCTCTCTCTCACCAAGTTTGATGCCATTTAAATGTTGTTATGTAGAAATGTATAATTAAAATGTACTGATCACAGTTCAATGATTGTGACAATTTTTTTTCCTGGTTATCTGTTGCTTGGTTTTGTTCTACTTACATGCTTTTCACACATGATTAACTGTTCAGTTAACGGAACCATGCCATTTAATTTGGACATATTTTTGGGTTTTAGATTGTCCTCTGATACTTACCTTGTGCTCCACCTTTCATTGTAGATAATATCTATAATAACTTTTTCATAAGTTTGCCAAGATAAACTGCTATTTACTGCATGAGAAAGTTATGATAATAAAGGTGAATGTGTTAAGACTGTGTGAATATAAAAAATAGTGTTTCATTGTGATGTATATTCCACATTAAATTATTGGTGCCCCTGTAATTGGGCTAGATGAGTTAGTTCTCAAGTACATGAAATTGCCTGGTGTTAGTTAATAGTCAGTGTTAAAAACTTAGAAATTATTCTTTGCATTATACTGCTACAAGTCACATTTATATTTAAAAAGAAATGAGACAGAAGCTTTAAAATCAAAACCACTGAAGGGATCATAATGTCGTCGTCTGCAGTAGAAGATGTGGTCTATATAAGAGTGCTGAGGCTCCAAGCTCCCCACTAGAGGGACATGGACGCACACTCATGTGACAACAGAGGAAGCACATGCATGTGTTGACTGTTCACTGCACTCAGTAGTGCTGAAACAGAGAAGCGAAGGCCATAAAAGAAGAGAAAGAGTTATAATACATTTCCTTACAATGCAGGGGATGCAGGAAATGGAAATTAATCAGAGAAAGGCACAAGTATATCAAGAGCACTGAATGTTGGTTGCAAATTTTGATGCTCAATCCAGTCTCTCAGGCAGTGTTGCCACTGTAACTCGCCAGTCTTCAATAATGAGGGCATCCACCCGCTGGACAATGATATTCGTAATATGGTATGGTGTTCCAGATCATGCATCATTGGCCAACAATATCTGTCCCTTGAATTGTACATGCCATGTCTTGACATGTGCAACAGACATTTGTGCTACTGTTTAATGAATTTTCATTCCATGCACTCCATCCAGTGCTGATAAATGCATTGCACCCCATTGTACTTCTTTTGAAGCCTCGCTTTCTCTGTTTTCAGCACTACTGAGTGCAGTGGACAGCTGATGCATGCACATGCTCACTCTGTTGTCACATGTGTGTGCACCTCTGTCCCTCTACCAGTGAATTAGGGGCATCAGTGCTCTTATAGGGACAACACCTTTTTCCATGAGAAACAGCATTACGATCCCTTCAGCGGTTTTCATTTTACAGACGCCAGATCATTTCTTTTTCATTGACCCTAATACATAGGTTCTCTTTAACTTAATATAATGGTACACATTTCTAGCATGTTTTGCTCATCTTCAAGCATGTATGCATACAGATATAAGTGTTATTTAATGATGGAGTGGCTGGTGGAGGTGGGGTGGGGGCAAAGTAGATGTCCAATGGTATCTGGTGTTGTTATTAATTCTAGCCGGCCGTTGTGGCCGTGCGGTTCTGGGCGCTTCAGTCTGGAACCGCGTGACCGCTACGGTCGCAGGTTCGAATCCTGCCTCGGACATGGACGTGTGTGATGTCCTTAGGTTAGTTAGGTTTAAGTAGTTCTAAGTTCTAGGGGACTGATGACCACCGATGTTAAGTCCCATAGTGCTCAGAGCCATTTGAACCATTTTGTTATTAATTGGGCCTGGTGCTCAGTGACATATCTTGTTGTCTGTTTAATTGGCAAACAAAGGGATTACTATAGAGTTAAATGTTCCCTCAGGAGACAAATGACAACCTAACTGTTAGTGTCACACCTGGCGCCTAATGAAAGAATATAAGAATACGAGTGTATGGAATATCAGACCAACAGTGTGACTGGATTGAAGAGTTTATAGCAAACAGAACACCGCATGTCATTCTCAATGGAGAGAAGTCTACAAACTTAAACTTTCAGCATGCCCCAGGGATGTGATACAGGAACATTACTTTTCACAATATATGTAAATGACCTAGTGGATAAAGTCAGAAGTTCCATGAGGCTTTTCACAGACGATTCTGTTGTATCCGGAGAAGTCACGACACTAGAAAACTGTAGCGAAATGCGGGGAGACCTGCAGAGGATCGACACTTGGTGTAAAGAGTGGCAATTGACTCTTGGGTGCAGGGCCATCATCTGTTGAATTAATGTGCATAACAACATATTGGGAAACAAAATCAATACTCTCACTAAGGAAGTGATGGCCTCAGGTATAGAAGACTATTACCACATTCCAGCTGAGGATCTCTTACCAATGTACAGGAAGAGGATATGAAATGAGTAACACAAAGAATGGCAAGATTCCAAGAATGGCAAGATTCCCAGACAACTAAAGGAAAATGCTATGCGCAGATAACATCAGTGCTCCTACCCAGGCCTGGGTACCATTGACTGACGTGTTGACACAAATTTTCGGTTACCGTGTTGTGGTTGCAGTTCAACCATGGTCAGTTTGCGTAGTATATTGCATAAGCACAGCACCATTTCCACTTTGTGACATGAAGAAGTGGAAGACACAGATACTTTTAGAATGCATCAACTGATGGTACCTTACATCAAAGCTGCTGATGTTTAAATAAGAAATACCAGTTACCAACATTGATACCAACATTGTTAGCAACCTTGCAGTGTATAAAGAATTTTACTCCTTTCTAATGGAAGTGAAAAGAGAGAGATGAACTAACTAGTGGGAACTAAATAACTGAGTATGTTATTTCAAGTTGTTTTATGTTAACATCATTTGTATTTTGATTTATCAGTCTCTACCTGTTGTATGTAATTATGAGGTACTTAAGTAGGTGGCTGAGTGGGGATACTCAAAGGCTAGTAAAAGAGGAACAGTATGTGAAGTATGCAGTTACAAAATTTTAATGGTAATTGATTATATTAACTGGCATTATGCTATTGATACCTTACCATTTACCTACTTATCTACCAACTATCTACATCTACATCCATACTCCGCAAGCCACCTGATGGTGTGTGGTGGAGGGTACCTAGAGTACATCTATCGGTTCTCCCTTCTATTCCAGTCTCGTATTGTTTATGGAAAGGAGGATTGTCGGTATGCCTCTGTGTGGACTCTAATGTCTCTGATTTTATCCTCATGGTCTCTTCGCAAAATATACGTAGGAGGGAGCAATATACTGCTTGACTCCTCGGTGAAGGTATGTTTTCAAAACTTCAACAAAAGCCCATACTGAGCTACTGAGCGTCTCTCCTGCAGAGTCTTACACTGGAGTTTATCAATCATCTCCGTAACGCTTTCGTGATTACTAAATGATCCTGTAACGAAGCACGCTGCTCTCCATTGGATCTTCTCTATCTCTTCTATCAACCCTATCTGGTACGGATCTCATACTGGTGAGCAGTATTCAAGCAGTGGGCAAATAAGTGTACTGTAACGTACTGCCTTTGTTTTCGGATTGCATTTCCTTAGGATTCTTCCAATGAATCTGTCTGGCATCTGCTTTGCCGATGATCAACTTTACATGATCATTCCATTTTAAATCACTCCTAATGCCTACTCCCAGATAATTTATGGAATTAACTGCTTCCAGTTGCTGACATGCTATGTTGTAGCTAAATGATTAAGGATCTTTCTTTCTATGTATTCACAGCACATTACACTTGTCTACATTGAGATTCAATTGCCATTCCCTGCACCATGCGTCAGTTCTCTGCAGATCCTCTTGCATTTCGGTACAATTTTCCATTGTTACAACCTCGCGATATACCGCAGCATCATCTGCAAAAAGCCTCAGTGAACTTCCGATGTTATCCACAAGGTCATTTATGTATATTGTGAATAGCAACGGTCCTACAACACTCCCCTGCGGCACACCTGAATTCACTTTTACTTCGGAAGACTTCTCTCCATTGAGAATGACATGCTGCATTCTGTTATCTAGGAACTCTTCAATCCAATCACACAATTGGTCTGATAGTCCATATGCTCTTACTTTGTTCATTAAACGACTGTGGGGAACTGTATTGAATGCCTTGCGGAAGTCAAGAAACACGGCATCTACCTGGGAACCCATGTCTTATTATTATTATTATTATTATATAAACTGCTGGGTGTCATTTCTCATTAAAATCCAAAATATGTTTCAGAATAGAACTCTTTAAATTAAATACTTGTTATGCAGAGTTCTTTCAGTAGTTTAGATCATCATTTTACTGTATTTTGTTACTAATATAGATGTTCTATAACAAAACTTTTATCCTCATTTTCTCTTTAATCACCATTATGTGAATTATGCTTGCAGTAACTTTTTCCATGAGCAAGTAATTATTACTCATATTGCTCCATTGAATCTCAGAAAATTATATAAAATTAAATATGCCTTCCTGTAATACAATTTCTCAAGATCTAAAAGTGTTTAATTAGGCCATGAACTGTGTATTACTTGAATTTTTTACCAGTGTGCCACTCCCTCAATTTTATGGAGAGATCCATTTGGTTATGCATGTTCGCAAGCTAGTTTTACGATTTCAACTGTGGCAGTAGCAGACATTTGCATATCCTATAAGAAAAAGTTTTCTTTGACAGATGGGGTAAATTACCATAATTATCTGATTATGTTTTCCCAGTAAAGAAGTGCAATCTGGAATGTGGTTGTTTTTTCTTTTCCTTATGTTCAGTAAACACAATTTCATAGTGTAACGGAGAAAAAATACTGCTGCCATGGATTTTACAGGTGCTGGAACAGTTTGCAACACCTGTGGAGCACTTTAGCAAATGTAAATCCTCAGATTGTGTTGTAGTTCTCAGATTGGAAGTAATGGTCACATTTTTACAAGCATGAGACAGTGTTTCAAATATTTACTTGACTCATGCCTGAACATATCCAAACACAGAGTAGAAATGTCCATGCAATTTTATTTTTTGTTTACTGTGAACAGCTACAACACCAATCTTGCTGTCAGCTTCTCCATACCTAAATTATCATAGAAAATATTAAATACTTACAACTTGCTTATTAGTTGTTTACAATAAAGATGTGTGACTTGGTGTCTCAGTTTATAAGTTTTGCACTACAGATACAGTAGTCTAGAGTTCAGTACCCAATTGGTACTAAATTTTTTGTATCAATTATCATTTCTTTCATAACTGGTCATGACAGGTGTATGTGAGAAATGCTAAGTTGCATCATGGTTTGGAGTCCATGTTAAATTCTAGATCATCTGTAACTGGTTGGGTAAATCAGTTCAAAGGTCAGAGGAAGGCCATGCATGCCATCTCCCAATAGGACATAGTGCAGTAAAGCACTGTAATGGCCAGTCCAGCCTTTGGGGTAAGGACAGCTTCGTTTACCTAGTTGGTATTTATTCAGCAAGCATCTACACTACCCCATGGATTTTTTAAATTTATTTATTTATTTATTTATTTATTTAATTGCCATATCTTACTACGTGATCTCCAGTGGATGCTGTAAACCCCGTTCACCACTTGTGTTCAAATGATAAAAATTATATAAACTGCTTGCAGATTGTGCCATGCCCCAGGACAGGGTCTCTGCAAAATTTTACAGCATTTCTCTCTCTGATTAATTTCCATACAAAAAGCAGTAGTTCATTGGTGCTTACCAACAAAGAAATCTACCACTAGTTTATTTTTGACACTTCAAATGTCAAAATTTTACTAGTAAATTGCCGTATCATTCATAATAAAATCTCTGAATCTATCTCCCTCCAGGAAAGCTGTCAAATCAGATCATACTTGGAACCAAGAGCTGGATGAAACACAATGTAGAAAGCTCCAATATATTTAATGTGAAATGGAGCATATATATAGAAAAGACAGTTCAGACATCATAAGAAGTGAAGTGTTTGTTGCAATTGACAAAAATATTGTGTCTATCAAGGCTGAAATTGCGTCTGACTGTGCTGTTACCAGTACATTAGTAACCGTCGTAGGTGAACTCAAGTTAATCATTGGGAACTTTTACCAGCCACTTCATTCTGCTGTAGCAGTTGTAGAATCATTTAAAGAAAGTTTAGTGCAGAGGACTTCCATCATGCAGTATTAGTTTTAGGTGACTTTAACCTATAGAGTATAGACTGGAACGTCTGTGGATTCATTGCAAGTGGTACAGACAGACAGCCTTGTGAAGTAATTCTGAACACATTTTCAGAAAACTGTCTTGAGCAGATAATTTGATAACCCACACACAGTGGAAATATCTTAGACTTATAGTTGCAAACAGTCCTGACCTCACTGACCATATCAATATAGAGCTAAGGATTAGTGCTCATGATGTTGTTATAATAAGGAAGCTTGCTGAAGTTGAGAAATCCATCAAGAAGGTTAGGAGAGTTTTTATGCTGGGAAGATCAGATAAGATGTTGTAACATCCTACTTAGAAAATGAATTGGCATCATTTAAATTGTAGTTCAAAATCAAAATGCTTTTTGCATGCTGCACATTAAGTATATTTTTATTTTTATTTATTATTTTTTTCATTTAACTTCTGCACTCAGACACATTTTGCCTTATTCACAAGGTATCTTCAGTATTTGTCAGACCAACATCTGTTACATTATTTGTAAGCTAAGCAGCTTTTTCTCATGTGGCAAATGGATTGAAAGCTTGCACTTTCCTTGTTGTCACTGTTTTCGAAATATAGCACTGTAACTGCCATTTTCCATGTCTCATTTAGTTCCAATATAAAGGGCATAGAGGAATTATGGGCAAAGTTTAAACTAATTGTAAATCATGCTCTGGAGAAAAGTGTGCCAAGTAAGTGGATTAAATAGAAAAGATCCACCATGGTTTAACACTAAAATTTAAAAAATATTGAAGAAACAGAGGTTGTTGCCTCTTGCTTCAAAAAGAATGCTGCAATGTCAAACAAAGGTTAATAAAAATTTGTGCTTCTATAAAAAGATCAATGTGTGAAGCTAGAAGTTCTTCCACTGTCATAGATTAGCAAAAGATCTTGCTGAGAACCTGAGAACATTCGGTTCCTGTGTAAAATCACTAAGTGGGTTGAAGGATTCTATTCAGTCATTCATTGAGCAGCAGTTTCGTGTGGCAGTAAAAGACAACAGAAGGAATGTTGAAATTTTAAATTTTGTGTTAAAAAATAATTCAGATGGGAGAATCACAGAGGCCATCTTTTGACCATCACACAGACTCCTGAATGGAGGCCATAGGTATAGATAGGCATGCCTGACTTTGAGAAGCAGCTGAAAGACTTGAAACCAAATAAGTCACCAGATCTGGATGGTGTCCCTATTTGATTGTACAGAGTATTCTTCAGTGCTGGCTCATTACTTAACTGGCTTTTATTGCAAATTTCCTACCCAGTGCAAAGTCCCAACCAACAGGAAAAAACTCCTTTATATTAGAATAGTAAAAGAATGGAGCCACAAAATTACAGACCAATCTCTTTAACATTAGTTTGTTGCAGAATTCTTGAGCATATTCTTAAGTTTGAATATAATAAACTCCCTTTAGACAGAAATGCTTGTGTCTGCAAATCATTACAGTTTTAGAAACCATAACAAATGGGGTAATTCAACTTATCCTTTTCTCGCTGAATATCCTGCAAACCATGGAAGAAGGGTAATGGGCAGAGTCCATATTCCTAGATTTCCAGAAAGCATTTGACATGGTGCCCCACTGCAGAATGTTAACAAAAGTCCGAGCATATGGAATAGGATCCCAGATATGTGAGTGGCTCAAAGACTTCTCAAGTAATAAAACGCAGTTCGCCGCTTTACCTACGAGAGACGAAACGTTAGGAGACAGTTTTATACTTCGACCACGGCCTATCAGCCCGAAAGTTTTAAGTGAAGTCAATACCGGCCGTGAAAGTTTACATTGTATGATCAAAATGCAGTATGTTGTCCTCAATAGCAAATGTTCATCAGAGACAAGGGTATCATCACGAGTGCCCCAGCAAGGTATGATAGGACCATGCTTGTCATCTACAGGGTGAATCAGAACTCCACTGAAAAACTTTCAAAGGTGATATAGTATGGACCAAAACCAGAAAAAAAATTCTAGTAAACATGAGCTCTAAAATGCATACCTTAAGAACTATGAGCATATGTTCAGCCGAAGAGATGTGTTTAATAGCAGTGAAGGTGAACAAGTGCTCCTAGCTCTTAAGGTAAGAATTTTAAAGGCCATGTTTACTATATTTTTTTCCTGCTTTTGGTCTGTACTGCCATTTCTGAAAGTCTGTCGTTGGAGTTCTGGTTCAACTGGTATATATGTAAATGATCAGACAGATAGGGTGAGCAGCAATCTGCAAATGTTTTTTGACTGTGCTGTAGTGTAGGGGAGAGTGTTGTTGTCAAGCGACTAGCGGCGCATACAGGATAATGTAGAAATAATTTCTGTTTAGTATGATGAATGGCAGCTTGTTCTAAATGTAGAAAATACAGGGTCATGCAGATGAGTAGGAGCATAATCATGTAACGTTCAAATACAGTATTAGTGGTGTGCTGCTTAACACAGGCACATCAATTAAATATCTAGGCATAATGTTGCAAAGTGATATGAAATGGAATAAGCAAATGAGGTAGTTAGTTGGGGAGGTGAGTGGTCAAATTTCGTTTATTGGGAGAATTCTAGGAAATGTAGTTCATCTATAAAGGAGGCTACACATAGAACACTTTTGAGACCCATTCTTGAGTACTGCACAGGTGCTTGGGATTCTCACCAGGAAGACATTGAAGCAGTTCAGAGGCATGCTGCTACATTTGTTACTGGTAGGTTTGACGAACATTCCATGAACACAAATGGGAATTCCTGGAGGAAAGATGATGTTCTTTTCATGAAACAGTATTGGAAAAAAATTTGTGAATCAGCATTTGTGCCTGACTGCAGAATGATTGTAGTGCCGCCAACATACATTTCACATATAGACGGCAAAGACAAGGTCAAAGAAATTAGTGTTCATTGGAGACATACAGTTGTTTTTCCCTCTCCCAATTTTGAGTTGAACAGAAAAGGAAATAATTAGTGGTGCAAGGTACTCTACATCATACATTGAATGGCGACTTGTGGCATATTATATAGATGTAGATGATGCATTATACGAAGTCCTGGTGCATAGATCAAATGAATTTTCTAGATGTTCAGGGCGTCCCTCCTAAGAGTCCTCAGGCATATTTTCTCTGGTGTTTTGATAGATATTTGCAAATTTGTTTGTGCAATGTGTAGCTGGTGTCAACCTAGATCTCATCTTTCATGTTACACCCAATGTCAACAGAAAGCAGAATTTTTTACCGTGCCCATTCGACAGAGCGTGTTTCAGATTGATCTAGTGTGCTGTTCATTTTACCTTTTAGGAGGAACACCTGGTATATGCAAAAATGTTGTCCAAATTCAGAAGGCAAACAGAACAATCTGATTCACACTTAATCTCACAAGTTACAAAAATATATTGTAGCCATGGGCCACACGCACTTCTAAACCTCCAACCAAAGTTAAGGAACAGCACCTATTCAGTCATAAACAATTGTCATAAGCCAACACCTGTGTCAGATTAAATAATTCTCAATTTGAAATTAGACTAGAAGCAAATTCCAGACACGATACACTAAGAACAAATAATTTAGTTGTCACTGTTGTAGCTTCAATATTCCAATTTTTTTCCATTTCACATAAAAAACTGACTAAAATAATTCTGATAAATAACTATTTTATTGTCTTTCTCTGTTTATGATTTGAGCTCAAACAGAGCTTGATGGTACAGGTGCAAAACAATAGACATGTAATTGAAAGAGCCAGATTGAGATTCACATATAACACTTCTCAAACTGAAAGTTTAGAGTTCAGACTTGACAAGGATCAAACTAAAACTTACTGACAGTCATAATCATAATCATCATTTAACTTATACGGTCTTGACAAAGTTATATTATGTTGATAGAAAGCAGAAGATATTAGAATTTCTAACTAGGCATCAGAAGTCCTCTGCACTTTACAGGTGACTAGTATCTCCTGCCTTTGAGTACTAGTTCTCCTGACAACCTGCTTACCGTTAGTTTCTGCTGTGCTTTGTAATTTAACATTCAATCTGTGAGTAGCTAACAGATTTTTTGTGCAGATGGTGTACAAAGTTCTGGGTGTCTTTGTGTGGGATTTCTGTAGTTTCTAGATGGCACTGTAAATTGTGATTTCTCATTCTCATAACATAAATTCTAAATCAGTTAATTCAGATTCAAGAGACATATTAAAATTCCTAATAAATCTTCACGACAGATGGAGAACAACTCATACTGACAACATTATCGTAGTAGTAATGCAGTTCTGTTACTATAAAAATTACCTATATCTAATAATAACCGAGCGAGGTGGCGCAGTGGTTAGACACTGGACTCACATTCGGGAGGACGACGGTTCAATCCCGCGTCCGGCCATTCTGATTTAGGTTTTCCGTGATTTCCCTAAATCGCTCCAGGCAAATGCCGGGATGGTTCCTTTCTAAGGGCACGGCCGACTTCCTTCCCCATCCTTCCCTAATCCGATGAGACCGATGACCTCGCTGTCTGGTCTCCTTCCCCAAACCAACCAACCAATCTAATAATAAGTATGTGCTCAGATTTTCAACTCGCCTACAAATCTCTCTGCCATTACTGATATCTAGTACATATGGATTTTTTTTAACCAAGCCCACTATATTTAGTAGCTGTTGCATGTTATATCATAAGACACTAATACCTTATTAGTTCATTCCTGTGCTACTGAGAACCATTGATATTGCAAGCAGACTCCAGTGTACCACTTTCCCTGGCTAATGTAATGCCATATAATAGTAATAATAGGGTTTGTGAAATTAAAAGTTGGGAAATGAAATAGACACCTTCTTCATACTATCTGGGTTTATTATGTGTCATTTTGATCTGATTTATAGCTCACCCTGTCTTGGACATAGTTTTGGTTTTTGAGCAGTTTCCCACTTTAATAATTTTCTTCATATTTTCTCATGCACATTTCTACCTCACTCTGTTCTGTACCAGCTGCTTTTTTACATGAACTGTAAATACTGTGTTTTTTTTCCCCAGATTATGTTAGCCCCCACCCCCAACCCCCTCTGTTCCTTTGTTACTCCTCAACATTTCGCCAAGATAATGCCCACTCCCACATGTGTTGTCCATAATGTAAATGTTCATCCAAGATTCCAAGGGGGTAGTGGTCAAGACCTGTTAAATGTCAACAGCTTTCTTTTTCTTTTTTAAATGTTCATTTTGTTTCATTACATCTACATACCAAGAGTTTTATTAGTTTTGCATTTAAAATGTTTTCTGGAATATATAGTGGTGTTCTAATGCATGTGACAGGTGTATTGCTAGAATTATAAACAATATTATTATTCATTACTCAAATGTTGAGTTAACTAATCTGACATACTTCATTTTTATTAGGGGCGAGAAGAATCAACAAGCAAGTTTCTACTGCATACCTAAATCTTGAAGGTATAGTATCTTAGTAGTGGTAGTAGTAGTAGTAGTAGTAGTAGTAGTAGTAGTAGTTGAAAAGCTTGCTAGTCACTTACCTGCTGACCTTTTTCATGCATGTGAAATCATACCATTGCTGAACTGACATTGCTTTGTTATTTTGATATATTCACAAACTGCAACATGGTTTCGAATTGAACAGTAACCCAAAAATATAATAAATTTCCTTTACTTCATGTCTATGGTCATAAATTTTTATGTCACCAGACTACCGGTTTTGGCCTATAATGACCATCTTCAGATCTCCAGAAAAATATGGGAAAAACACAGATACAACTAGCAGATTGTCTACAACTGGAAACAGTAAAATAAACCATGATGAAAAGTATGTGCATTTGTGCACTTTCAATATGATACGCATACCTGTTTTATAAAAGCATGTCCTAATATATTGGAACCATCTTGGCGTCATGAAATGCTAAACACAAAATCAGCGCCAGCATCATCAAACACATATAAATAATAGTATACACAAGAGTCATCTTGTCGGCAGCACTACTGTTCAAAACAAACTGCCATACAGTAGCCACAAAATGTTTGTGTTGCAAGTCACCCACCATACAACCCGACTACCAGGAGTGATGGTCTGGGGTGCCATTTCTTTTCATAGCAGGATCCCTGTGGTTGTCATCCATGGCACCCTTGTAACACAGTTATATGTCAATGATATTCTGTACCTCATTTTGTTCCCCTTCACGGCAAGCCATACTGGGCTTACATTTCGCCAAGATAATGCCCACTCCCACATGGCAAGAGTTTCTACTTGTCTTCATGCTTGCCACACCCTACCTTGGCCATCAAGGTCACCAGATCTCTCCCCTGTTGAGAACTTCAGGAGCATTACAAGCAGGGCCCTCCAACCATCTCAGGATTTTGACAATCTCACGTTCTAAGTGTACAGGATTTGGTAGGATATCCCTCAGAGGTGTACCGACACATTAGTAACTTGCTCAATTTTAGTTTCTCAGCACACATACATCACAACTATTGATTTCTGTCCCGTTCAAGTAATCACTTTGTGGTGCATCTCTCTCCTATATTGGTGTGCTTTATCATCACTAATGATTTACTGGTGACTAAATGTTATTTTGTTAATGTGACTAAGTTATATATTAACTTAAAGAGTGCAGATGGACTCTGTAGCCTTTGCTTTGAACTTAGATTTTCAAAAAATATTCAAGTTTTTTATGGTTTCAGATCTGCATTTTAATGTACATTGTGCTAATTCATTTTTCAGTCATCACTGACAGAAGCTGCCGTCTGTTAGCATTACGTGCTCTGTTGAAGAAACTTCCAGGAGTAAACTTTGAAGTGCTCAAGTTTATATTCCAACATTTTGTCAAGTTAGTATGAAAAAGTGATTATTCATGCAGTGTGTTTGCATCTGCTTGTAACTGAAAGCAATTTCAAATTTTGTTAAAATTTTTCCAGGGTCTCTGAGAACTGCAAGTTAAACAGCATGGACTCAAAAAATCTTGCCATATGCTGGTGGCCAACTCTTTTGCCGATAGAATTCAGTGACATGGGAAGATTTGAGCAGATGAGGCCACACTTAGAAGATATTGTGCAGACTATGATTGACCAGTATCCATTTTTGTTTTGTGGAAAAGAAGCTTTTGTAATGGTCTGAGACAGGTTTTAATGCAGTGCATAATTTTGTGAGGGTGAATTAATGATTACAAAGGTGAAATAGCAGTGCTTTTTTTCCAGATAAACTCAGTGTTCTTTCCGTTTGCGTATGTCTTGTGAGCTGTTGTTGCACTACATTGTGGTACCCTACAAATTAAAATAAACACACACACACACACAAATCTAATTTGTTTCAGAAATGGTACAAACTGTACCACAACATTATTGTGATAACTGAAATGCAATGTGAATTCTTTCGAATTCTCTCCTCCTTTCAATAGAATGCAACTGTAATAAAGTGCAGTGCCAACTGAATAGAAGTAAAGTCCTTCATTAAATGTGAAGTAAAGTTTGTATTTTGTGCAGATGCAGACTGTTCACATGTACTACGTTCAATTGGGTACTTAGTTCAGACTTTTTGAGTGCTTTTGTGTTCCTGCCATAAGATTTAAAGACTTCTATAAATGACAGTAATTTTTTGATTAGAGACTGATTTGTCATATTTTTCTGCCGAGAGATTTGCTTGTCTCAAGATGCTGCTTGTATCATGAGAGATACTTGGTGCATTCAAAGTTTGTCTCACAAGCTTGTGAGAAAAATGTTATTTAAGAAATTAGTATTAGGATCAGACATATTCTGCCAGCTGCATGTTATGTCTTGCTAACTGATGTGACTGCACTTCAGTATATGTGCTCAACACATTATTTTTAATAAAACTAGAATGCAGGTTTGAAAGTCCCCTCTGCAGTTATAAATAGCAAACTACACAAACTGTTGTACAAATTTTGTTTGTGTACTTTCAGTCACTAAATGTATATTTTTATTAAACTTATGACTGTATATTATGTCGATTGTTGCTATGTGTCATGTTTCGAAGAAACGTCTGTGTAATTTTTGTTTTTCATATTTATTAACAGAAACCGATGAGTACAGAGAGATGTATGAGAGAAGCAATTATACCACAGTAATTTTTACATATGTTTTTTTATTCACTTCATTTGTAAATTATACACCATAAATAAAACTGTGGAATGCTTTGCTGTGCATGTTACTTTCAGATGTGTGTTAGTGCTTGAAACATATCCAGACAGGAGGCAAAAATGCATATATTTGATTATTTATTTACTGTATATAGTTTATGGATGTATAATAGGTGTTAATAATAGATTACACTTATGTGTGTATTTATTTGTGATCTGAAATGAGAATGACTTTTTGACGTATCACAGTATTCCAACACTTACGTAATGTGATAATAAATTGTTAATATTATAATCATATTTATAAGATTCAATGTAATATTTTGCAAATAAATGTAACATTGTATTCCTTGTAAAAGAAAATTCATCTCATAACAAATACCATAGTGTCATCAGCGTGTACCTTGAAGTTATTTAAGTTGTGCCTTTTATTCAAAAAAGAATGATAAAAACTACTTTGATTAAACTTTCAGCAGGTTCTCATTCTCTTAGGTCTTTAGTGTTTAAAACAATTTTGGAGATTGTGGCATAGGAGGAAATAATACATGGCTACAAAATTTAGTGTTCAGTATCCTGAGATTGACAATAACATCACTGCAGACCACCTGTTCTTTTCCTTGCATTTTCTTCAAATTATGAATTCACTCCTTTTTTAAAAAAATCTGTAATGATACTCACACACTTGTTGACGTTAATATAAGGGTTTGTCAAATTTTTAAGAGAAACTGGGCAGACAAGACTCCATTCAATTTTGAACCTGTATATTGAGGAATCTGAGTACAGTTTCAATATTTTTATCACTGTATCATCGTCTTTGCATTCATTCACAGCTCTGCTAAGAAAATGTCTTGGTCTCAGGAGTGATATTCTAATCATTATTATTTTAAATTGACTTTTTCCAAAGAGTTCAACTTGAGCTAGTTGGAATGAAATCAGTTCCTTAAAATATATTTTTGGAAATTGTAAAAATTACTGAGAACATTTTCTCCCACAGCAGCCAAATACTATCTACTCTGCAGGTAGTTTTATCATGTGCTTGTATGGAATATGTCTGTTTATCTGTGTGGACTATTGCTGTTTCATTTAAAGGAAATACCTTTGTCATTAATCTTATTTATGTGCAAATATTCATTGTGTGTTGATTTTTTGTGCAAAATACCCTCCCACTAACACAGCAGTTTCCAGTGGCCTGTGTACTGTGTTTATGTTAATAAATTTTTGCATCTTTTATTCAATATTTCCACCATGTTACACATCAGTGTTTGTGTGTTATCTGTGACCAACACCAAGGAAACAATTGAAATTTGTGAAAGTTTGTTCACGGCGATGCTCACTTACAGGGCCTTTCCAACCATTTAATTCGATGTTGGTTAGTGAGCCTCAGGAACAAAAGAAGATGAAAAATCATCTTATGAACATATATTCTAGATTACATTGGTAGTGAAGTACAGGTGTTGCACAAAATATGTTACTGAGTATTCCTATCACAACATACTATGGTGATAGATTTGTTGTGAAGTCTTAGTTGTAATACCCTACATACAGTACAAAACGTGTGTCTTGGTATGTAATATATAGATGGCACCTGTGGTGTACATCATGGATAATGGGTAGTGAATTATTCAACTGGACCATCAGTCGGCCATGTGGGGAACTTGATGGATTACTCATACCAAAACAAGGCAACATGTTGTTCATGTACATTTTGTAAATGGTCATGAAATAGCATTTTTCCATGCTGGCTTAAAGTGTCGATCAGGCTCAATACTACCTGTATGTGTGGATGGTGTTTGTCGCAGCTGTGTATGTACACCTGCCATGGAGTAACATGTACAACTATGTGAAAGTAGGCCATTGAGCCCATGTTAATCATACATTGTGCATTTTATATGCTGTGCAACCATACAATCTGCAAAGGATAAAGCGACTAAGCAAGGCTCATTTCCACTCATGGGCAAAATTCTACTTTTGGTGCTTTAAACATGGCCACTACTGTTCTGACATGTGTCATATGTTTCATTCCTCAACTAAGCTGAAAGAACATCACAAGATAGCTTCATAATCCTTAAAAAACTGCACTCACATGTGGCACGGTGCTGTTCACTGTTGTACATTTTTCACTATCATAAACACAAATTCAGACTCAATGAATGTATGGTGTGATGGCATCAATGATCAGTTAATCAGCACATGTGTGCTACACTCAGGTCTGAATGCTCCACCATGTTTAACCTTAGTGGATACTGTGTTTCTGTACTGCTGGAAAATGTGCTTCTAGTAGTTTACCACATCATGTGATTTCTATATGATGGGACCCAGTACACTTCATTTTGAATATATGCCAGTTTTTGGACAGTACCTCCACAGTGTAGTGGGTTGTGTGTTAAAATTCACTACACTAGTCTGATCCATTTCCCGATCTTAACCCACTAGACATTTGAGTGTGAAGACACATGAAAAGTATTGTGTATGACAACTTGGTTAAAATCATCAATGAACTTAAAGATCTTATCTGTCACTTTTGCAGCTGTTTGACAGTATCCAGATAGAATTGAGTAGTTTTGCTGGTGTGGTATATGTCCTGTAACACAGCTGCATGGGACACTGTAACAACACTTTGTGTCTTATGTTCATATAAACATTTTGGCTTGTGGTGATTCAAGGAATCACCAACATCGTCTCCCCTTCCAATATTTTTATTTTCATTTATTTATTATTCTTTTACAAATTAAATTATTTCATTTAAATATGAATAAATTACTTCATTTAAACATTTGAACAGTTGTTGAGAAAAGTTGTTTCATCAAAACAGACTGATTTGACCCAGAACTTCTGCCAAAACAAATTATTGTAAAATACTGGAATTGTGTTTCACAAAATAGAAATACAAAAGTTTCTCCCTTTTGTAGTTTTTTTTTTTTTGGGGGGGGGGGTTAGAATTAAACATAACTAAAAAGCAAAAAGATGTGAATAACCTCAACACCTATAAACATGACAATTTCCCAGTTGAATTGTACAGGGTGATTAATTTAAAGTTAAACTTTAAAAATGCTGTTGAAATAACACCACAGGTCAGAATGACATTAGATGGCAACAGAATATTATCGGGGAAGGGGGAAAAGTATGGCAGAAGAAAAAAAAATAGTGTGAAAATTGACCAATAGATGGTGCTGTATGTGTCAGAACATGTAAATGAAAACACCTGTCGTGCACATGACCCATTGAAGTTGGTATAAACATGCCAGATACACTTGTTTTCCTTCTTTCGCGTCTGCGACGTTAACCATGAATGTCTCAATGCAGCCCGCATCTCGTGGTCGTGCGGTAGCGTTCTCGCTTCCCACGCCCGGGTTCGATTCCCGGCGGGGTCAGGGATTTTCTCTGCCTCGTGATGGCTGGGTGTTGTGTGCTGTCCTTAGGTTAGTTAGGTTTAAGTAGTTCTAAGTTCTAGGGGACTGATGACCATAGATGTTAAGTCCCATAGTGCTCAGAGCCATTTGCACCATTTTTTGTCTCAATGCAGGATCGCGCTCTGCTTGTAAAGCTATATTACAAGAATGATGACTGTGCACACATCGCTCTGTGGAAGTTCTGGAAAAAGGGTTTAAAAAAAGGCGTTGGTCCAATGACTGAAGTGGGTCTGGAGAAAATGATAAATGATTCGAAAAGACAGGTTCTTTTGGTGTGCAACCTGGTAGAGGGAGGAAAGGATTTGACGTCAGTGGAAGCAGTGGCCACAGCAATGCAGGAGGAGATGAGTGGTGGTGTGAAAATGTTCAGTGCATGGAGAATTGCCCGAACATTGGACATACCGTGAGTAAGGTGCGTAAAATCCTACAAAACATCCGTCTTTGCCATCCATTCAAAATTAGCCATGTGCACGAGTTGCTTCCTGTTGACCTGCCAGCAAGAGAGACCTTTGCTTTAGAATTTCTTACTCGCATGGAAGTGGACAACGATTGGCCGTAGATTTTGTAGACAGACGAAGCCCACTTCCATCTGAAAGGATATGTCAATACACAGAATTGTCGAATATGGGAAATGGAAAATCCATATGCAAATCAACCAGTATCACTTCATCCTGAAAAGGTCACTGTGTGGTGCGGGTTTATGGCATCATTTATCATAGGGCCATATTTTTTCGAAGAGACTCGTGCTTCTGGTCCTGTTACCCGTACCATCACTGATAGGCGCTGTGAGTGTCTTTTGCAGAACCACCTCATTCCAGCTCTCCAACAGTGTGGATGAGATCATTTTTATGCAAGATGGAGCACCTCCACACATTGCAAATCCAGTTAAGCAGCTGCTGAAGCACCGTTTCGGAAATGCTAGAATTATCAGCTGCCATTTCCCTACAGCCTGGCCATCCCGATCACCTGATCTTAATCTGTGTGACTTCTGGCTGTGGGGCTATCTGAAAAATGTTGTGTTTAGTGTTCCAATTGCAAACTGCCTTGAAGGCATGCATTGTGCAACACATTCTCAACGTGACCCCAGAAACACTTTCATCAGTTGTAGAACATGCTGTTTCACAATTTCAACGTGTTGCAGAAAATGGTGGACACCATATTGAACATGTTTTGCACCAGTCACATGGAAATTAATAATCCGATTTGATTTTGATTGATGCTTTTTATGTGGTATTTGGCCTCAGAACAATTAAAAACTGATGTGAGTGATGCTTTTTATACGGTTTTTGGCCTCAGGACAATTAAAAAATGATTTTTCCCATCCGACGTGATATGCCATTTCCATGGTGGATGGTCCTACGTAACTGATAGTATCACACCTGTACATTCATGCACAATGAGTAGTACAGTTTGTTTAACGACAAACGTACACTGCAGGCGTTGTTGTATGATTCATTTGTCACTTGTAGTCGACCACCATTAAATTATGATGCTTACAGAGCCATCGATTGCTACATTTTATAACTATTTATTTTTCTTCTGCCATACGCTTTCCCCCTTCTCTGATAATATTCCGTTGGAATTTGATGTCATTCTGACCAGCGGTTTTAAAGTTTAAATTTGATTATAATCACCCTGTATATTGGCTATACTATTGGGCACCCTCCTAGCCTGTAAGCTTACTGTAAGTCATTGGACCAGTGATGTGTTGTATATGATTGAAAGTGTGTACATCACTGCAGTTTGTAAGAAGTATAAACAGACTGGTGCATAAAATTTCAGAACTATATTACTGAACATATTTTATGCTGAAATGTAACAATACTCCATGAGACCAGACAAATTCTTGTTCGAAATTGGCTTGAATTTTAGAAGCAGTTAACCAAGAAGGCTATTTATTGTAGTATCAGATACCTTGTCTCCAATATTTGAAAATCTCTTGATATAATTCTGCACTTCTTTAAGTACTGTAGGTTCTAACTGAATATTTAACCATATATGTTACGCAACAGAGTATTTATTGTCAAGACAGACCCCAAGGTGTTTTTCTGGAAGGTGAGTCATAAACACAGAAAATTATAATTATCAGACATTCACTAGAAAGAGTAATAAGACTGCTGCTTTTCACATCTTATGTAATTGATTTAAGTTTTATAACCACCATGCCTTTACGAAATATGTTTATTTTGCAAAAATGTGTCTTTGATTTTGTACTTAACCCAAAACTTATTATGTTCTACTTACATAAATCCTGAAAATGAAGCTATTCTAATGTGATTATTTGAGTTCCCCTTTTTTTATCTTGTACATGATGATTTGTTACTCATTTTTGTCAAACTGCTGTTAAGTTAGTAACATTCCATGGATCATTTTGCATGATAGATTGTAATGATGTGGAATGAGTCATTATACATCCACATCACAAATTAATTTGTATGTATGGTCGGTCACGTTCTGAACAGTTCTTCTTCTCCTTCTTCTTTTAGAAAAAGAAAAAAAGATATATAGATGTGATACCAATCACCTTTTGCACGTTACGATAATAGGAATTCTTCTATAGAATAGGAGTTATCAACTTTTTCAGTTTGTTATCAAATTTTACTTAGCGGTCTGTCAGACCTTTTATATCCCTGGGTAAATGATCAAAAATTTTTGTTGCAGCACCCTTTTTTGTGCTACAGATGTTAATTTGGAGCAATGAATGTCATTTTTCCTTTTGGTATTGTAATTATTTACGTCACTGTTCCTCTTGAACTGTAGTGTATTATTTACAACAAACTTCGTGAGGGAATAAATATACTGTGAAGCAGTAGTCAGAATGCCCAACTCTATAAACAGATAGATGTCTACAAGATGATTGTGGGTGTGCACCACATATTATTCTCACAGCACAATTTTGCACAATGAAGACTTTCTTAAAAGTGAGTTACCCCAGAAAATTATTCCATATTATATTACTGAATGAAAATATGTAAAATATGTCAACTTACTGGTTTGTCCCTCCCCAAGATTTGCACTGATTCTAAGTGCAAATGTGGCTGAACTGTGTTGTCTGCTTGTATTTCAGACATGTGCTGGTGTCTTAAGTTTATCAAAGTCTGCCTGTATTTGTGTGAGGAATGGGTGCCTTGAGTTCTGATTTGTTTCTTTTGTTTCACCGCATCCTGCTCATTCCTTGGGAGAAAACTGAGCCTCCATGCAAAGAGCTGTGGATCCAGTATCTTCTTAAGCAGAAGCCTTTTTATAAATTAATTCTTATCTGATCAATTTTTATAGAGGGCTTTTGCTATTTTTGTTTTCTCCTCATGTTTGTTGGTTTGTAGTCCATGTTCATAAGATGTTCAGCAAATTTTTTGTGTAAACTGTCTTTTTATAGTGCCCCCCAATACTCTATATACCGCATGTTAAAACTACTTCTTGTCATCTCATCTTAATTGACTTGAAGTTTTGGCATGTAAGCTGGTAAATAATAAATGTGTTTTATAGCCATTGTGGGGAAAGAACTGTGCATCTCATGGCAGGTTACTCACATAATTTTGAGAACCCATCTTCAGAGGAAATTCTAAAAGGATATTACTTCTCCCTTCCATACAGGATATAATCAGATAAAAATGTAATGTGACAAATAGGTGTGAGATAAAACATGCTGAGACGAGATATGTGCCGTGATAATTCTACAGTTGATCTGTTGAGCATAAATGTACATCTGTATGAGGCACTTAATACTCCAGTCCGGTGTCATTGCCATTTTGGTGTAAACACATATGACTTGACAAAGTTAGAGGTATGAAGAAACTGATACCTTTCATTCCACTGTAACATACATATTGCAAGCTTTGTAGCCATGTGTCATTTATACAGTAAAAATAAATTCTTGCTCTCCACATAGGTCTAGCACTCTTGTAAAATTATGTCATTAAGCCAGGTTTGAGTTGAGTAAGTTCTTGATTCGTTGAGGGCAGTTAGTCATAACTAATGAATGGAATGTAACAGGTATGGGATTGATAGACACAAGCATAGGACTTGTTAAGACCCTACACCTACATACATACTCTATAAGGCACCATATGATTTGACAGTTTATGAGTTATGAACCTTATTTATGTTACACTTATCTCAGTTAACATGATAAATTTGTAAATGGCGTTTATCATTCAGCTCTTGTGACACATTATTTCTGCTATCTCTCTAGTAATTGTAACTTTCTACATATAAAGCTTATTTTAACTTCACATATTGACATGCAAAAACTGTATTAGGGCATCTAATTCTATACACAATGTGTTTTTAAATCATTTTTTAAATTATCTGGTTCTGAGTAGTGAATTGTTCTCTGATGTAGTTGTATCTCAAACTGATGAGATCAATAAAAATACATTAATAGAAATGGAAAATGTTGAACCGTGAACCAAACTGATAATCCAGTATCTCCGTGCCTGCAGGATATGTTGTGTAAAATTTCACCCTTATATGACCTAACTTTCAGTACTGAAAAAAGTCATACTGGCAGACAAGGAATGATGTGAGTACATGATAACTGTTACTGGGTGTATCTAACATTAATGCAACTTCTTATGTGAAGATTGCAACAAAATATGCCGACAGGATGTGTGTGGCCAGCTTATTGCAATCTTTTGGACTTCGAGAAAGTTTGAATAATTGGCGTGAGGGACATGGGACCTTCATACTGACATATCATACAGTTTGGTTGACTGTAGTAAATTGGCTACAGAAAGAATGATGAGTGTCACAGTAAGAGTAGGCACTGGTCCCTCTAGAACAGGGCTTTACAGACAGTGTGTTCTGCAAGCAGCGAGGATTGTACCCTCAATCTCCATCATCACAGCACAATGGGAAACCGTGTAGAGACATGAGAGGGCACACTGGATGTGCCTCCAGCTAATTAATTTTGCAGCAAAAAATAAATAAAAATAAAATAAAGAAGGGAAAAAAACATGTAAGTCACTGTAAATGACATTACACTGCCATAACCTGCTTACATAAACTAAAAAGTCAGTACTAAACAATATTATGAAAAGGATAGATTGCTACTCACTATATAGCGGAGATGCTGAGTCACAGATAGGCGCAACAGAAAGACTACTAAACACACACAATTTTGGACAGAAGGCCTTCTTCTGAAGCAGACTACATATATAGACACACACACACACACAGAGAGAGAGAGAGAGAGATTCACACAAACACAGCTCACATACACATGACCACTGTCTCTGGCTGCCAAGGCTAGACTGCAAGGAACTGGGTGGTGGGAGTAAGGAGGAGGCTGAGGGGTAGGGCAGCTAGGTGCAATCGGGAGGTGGGGGAGGATGGCAAAAGAGAGAAGTAAAAAGTCTGTGGGCGCACTTGTGGTATAGAAGGCTGTGTAGTGCTGGAGTGGCAACAGGTAATGAGATAGGTGGGTGAAGGACAATGACTAATGAAGGTTGAGGCCAGGAGGGTTGTGGAAACGTAGAATTTATCACAGGGAGAGTTCCCATCTGTACAATTCAGAAAAGCTAGTGTTGGTAGAAAGGATGCAGAAGGAACATGCTGTGAAACAGTCATTAAAATGAAGAACATTGTGTTGGGTAGCGTGCTCAACAACTGGGTTGTCGAGCTGTTTTGGACCACAGTTTGTCAGTGGCATTCATGTGGACATTGGCTGTCATGTATATGTAAAATGAAACACAGTGGCTGCAGCTTAGCCAGTCGATCATATGACTGATTTCACGGGTAACCCTGCCTTCGATAGGTAGGTCATGCTCGTGCCCACACTGAAATGGTGGTGGTGGTAGGATGTATGGGACAGGCATTGCATCTAGGTCTGTTACAGGGATATGAGCAATGAGGCAAGGGGTTGGGAGCAGGCATTGTGTGGGGATGGACGAGGATATTGTGTAGCTTCGCTGGACGGCGGAATACCAAATTGGAGAGGGAGGAGGATAGTGGGTAGGACATTCCAAATTTCAGAGAGGTAGTCGAAACCCTGGTGGAGAATGTGATTCAGTTGTTCCAGTCCTGGGTGTTACTGAATCACAAGGGGAATGCTCCTCTGTGACCAGATAGTAGGACTTAGGGAGGTGGTGGGTGACTGGAGAGAGAAAGCACAGGAGATCTATTTCTATATAAAGTTGGGAAGCTAATTACAGCCTGTGAAGACATTAGTGAGACCCTTGGTATATTTTGAGAGGGATTGCTCGTCACTAGAGATGCAACAGCCACCAGTGGCTAGGCTGTATGGAAGTGAATTCTTGGTAATAAATGGGTGGCAGCCATCAAAGAGGAGGTATTACTGATAGTTGGTAGGTTTGATATGGACAGAGGTACTGATGTAGCCAATATCGAGGAAGGTGGCTTGTTGGATTGAGGAGGACCAGGAGAAGCGAATGAGGCAGAGGGTGTAGAGGTTCTGCAGGAATGTGGATAGGGTGTCTTCACTCTCAATCCAGAGCGTGAGGATGTCATGAATGAAACTGAACCAAATGAGGTGTTTGGGATTGTGGGATGGTTAGGAAAGATTCCTCTAGATAGCTCATGGATAGGTTGGCATAGAATCGTGCCATGGGGTTGCCCATTGCTGTACCCCAGATTTGTTTGTAGGTGATGTCTTCAAAGGAGAAGTAATTGTGGTGAGCATTTAATTGTCCATTGTGACCAGGAAGAAGGCTGTTCATTTCGAATCCATCAGGCTCTGGGATACCTAGTGTTCAATAGTGGCTAGGCCATGAACATTAGGGAAGTTAGTGCAAAGGGAGGTGAGGTGGCATCAATAGTGATGAGCAAGGAACCATATGGTAAAGGAACAGGAACTGTGGAGAGTTGGTGGAGGATGTGGTTGGTATCTTTTATATAGTAGGGTAAGTTGCAGCTAATAGGCTGATGGTGTTGCCTTCTGCCACATAATCCTTGCAGTTCAAAACAACCATGGTGGAGACTTTGTCAGCAGGTAAAATAACATGGTTGGGATCAGTTTTAGGTGGTCGATTGCACTTCTGTCTGCAGATGTAAAATTAGGTTGCATGTTGAGGGATTTGGGGAATGTTGGTGAGGCAAGACTTGAGGTTAACAAATTCTTGAACGTTAATAGGGGGTGATGTGGAGGCAGTGGGGATGGATCACGGTTGGAAGGAAAAGCGAACTGAGTCGGGCAGGGTTCAGTCTTAGGTTAAGACTGATTGGCGAAAAAGTGTTTCCACTATAGGGACAGGAAGGAGGAGAGAAGGCCTTTAACAAGTCCAGTCTGACTGAATTTGGGAGTGGGGCAAAAGGTAAGGCTTTCTGAAAGGACTGATACTTCTGTTGGGCTAAGGCTTTTGGACAGTACAGGATGGCAGCCAGTCAAGGAATGTTTTAGGGAATTGGTTTAAGAAATTTATTTCAAAGGCCCAGTGGAATCTTGACAAGTTTTCTCCCAGAGTAATTCATGCCGTGTCTACGTGACACAAGTCGCTTGTCTTTCAAAACCGAGGCAGTTCTGTCCAGTTACAGCTGCTGACAGGAGATTCCCTGAGCCCCCTGCTGAAACTGCTAGCGAATTCATGCCATTGATTTTAGCCAATGGGGTGCGTGGGATACCGATCACGTGTGTGGACGCCGGAGCGTCCTGCAGTGCAGAACACACATGCTTCTCTCTCTTGTAATCCAGACCTCGAGCAGAACAGACGTCTTTTTGGAAGGCAGAGCCTCTGCCTCTGCTTTTCACGACCGGCCACCATCGTAAGTTAACATGAACCGCTCCCCTTCGATTGCCCATTTTAATTAATTGTTCGACCTAGACTGGCCTAAACCAGCTAACTTCCGATCTTAGGCGCACCTTTTGTATTCCATATATTGAAATATATCCTCTTCATTGTACTTAATTCCCTGTTTTGTCATTTAACGGCAGCCCTGGATGCCCACTATCAAATCCTGACCGCTCGACCTCCTGCACACTGCCGCCACGAGGCATATTTAACAACCTTCTTCCCCCTTCCGTGCCATTTTATACATTAATATTGATGTCAGAAGTTTCTCTCCCCCATCCCCAAATCACGTACCCTTTTACATTTGGTCTCAGGAGTGGGATGTAACAATTATATGCCCCCTTTCTGGCATGAACTCTTTTACATTGGTGACCAGAAGTGGGATGTTAGCGCCCTCATAACTTTACATTGGTTGCAGAAGTCCCTCGTAAACTTCCCTTAACTGTACAATTGGTGTCAGAAGTGGGATTCGTTCCCACCGTTCGGTTCACAGGGTGACCGTTTATTCTGGTTCATGTTTGACATTGTGTGGTCCGTCAATATTCGCCGCTGTTACTCCTCTACGAGCCGAGGCTGGGTGCCGCAGCGCGTAGGCTCGACGTCACGCCAGACGCCGCGTCCGCACATACCAGCGCTTGGGGCAAAGTCTGCCTGCGTCTCGCCGAGCGCAGCACCAACACGTGCGCGCCGGACATCTGAGCCGCTACCGTGGCAGCCGTGCAGCTGTTCACGGCCGGCGCGGCTCCCCTGCCGCTGCCGCCCGCCCACCTCCGTCGCCCCTGAAATTGCCAGTCCGCCGAGATGTGCCTCACCTAGCACTTGCATACTGCTGGCCGCGTTTCACGCTTGCAGCCAGCCCAGACGTCAGCGTCGCGGGCTCCGCTGTTGTCGGCCAGCTGCCACCGCGCTGCCCAGAGGCGCCGCCCAACGTTCGCCGCCGGTCAGCTTCCCGCTGCCGTCTCCGTTTGGGTCCTGGCATCAACGCCCGGGCGCGTACTTTCGCCGCCGTGCAGCCAGCCGCCCCGCCGCCACCGTCTCTTCTGTACTGTGAGTGTTGACATATACTGAAGCATTTGCAGCGATTTATCCAGAGAAGAACTTTTAGATCTCCTTTATAGCATAAATTTTGCGTCCATAATACAGTTACTGCCTGTGTATTTTAAAAACACAACTCTGTTGTGAAGAAGTATATCAAGCTTAGTTGTTTTGATGAGAACGTTTTTAAGATACTCTTTTTGTATAGCTTTTAGTTAATATCCAGGGTTGTGCAGCTTGCACAATGTGTTTGGCAACCACAGAGTCTCCCAGCCGTTCATGGCATTTTCTTCCGTTTCATTTTTGTGTCACGATCAATTCTTTTCTTCTTTCGTCTTTCCTATAAGCCTCATTTCTCCACCCTATGATGAAAATAGGTTCCTTCGCCTTGCTCCACAGACGTGAGCGCTTTAAGGGCTCTGTAACACCCTGTGCCGCCATACCGCGTCTTCAAGGTTTCCGAAATCGTTGGTGCACTAAGGCAGGCATGAACTTTTTATACCTTCATTTTCTTTCCTTTCTCGTCTCTCTGCATCCTCCTTCCTTACCATTTATTCTTTTTCTATCCGTGCCTTCCGTTTTTCGTAAGTAGTAGACCCTCGACTGGTTAACTCAATGCATGAAGTACGATAATAATAATGGCGTGTGACGAGGGCCTCCCGTCGGGTAGACCGCTCGCCTGGTGCAAGTCTTTCGATTTGACGCCACTTCGGCGACTTGCGCGTCGATGCGGATGATATGATGATGATTAGGACAACACAACACCCAGTCCCTGAGCGGAGAAAATCTCCGACCCAGCTGGGAATCGAACCTGGGCCCTTAGGATTGACAGTCTGTCGCGCTGACCACTTTTTTATTTTGTTCGTTGTTGATCGTTGTGTTTGGTCGTTGCGGACGCCACATGACATTCGTTCAAGTTCGTTTGTTGATCCTTCCACTCAGTTTTTTTTATTACAGAGGCCAACCGGCTCTCTGACCGAACGCGCTGAGGTACCGTGCCGGCATCACTCAGCAACCGGGGACGGACATGAAGTACGATGAAACAGAATTGATCTGTTCTACCCCTGTAAGTTAATAAGAGAGGATAGATGACTTCCGGTTGTTATCCCCCAGAGGGCAGTGAAGTTTTGTTGATATGAAGTGATGTAGGAGGTTGTTTTATTGGGGTTATTGGTGAGCAGGCAAAACGTCCTGTGTGTGTTGTTTTAAGTGATGTTAAGCGGTCTGTTTTATACCATCACCCGGATGTCAGAACAAAACGGTTAGCTAAGATTCACATTATCATGCAGAGAGTTTACAACTGAGACAATGTTTTTTTAGTCGTCTAAACTGCGGCCTATGTTCCCAGTGGACACTTACTATAAGCAGAGACCAAATGACGCAATGACGTGGACTGGCACAGCTGACGCCTTGCGATAAGTCAGTCACACCCCAAACGCTACCACTTCTCTCCCTATTCTTCGTCTTGCCTGTCATAAATTTAGTCTCATTTGATTTATAAGCCATTTATTGTATAAGATTTGAGTGACCATGTACATAGAGTACTGAGTGTTTGAAGGTACCCTCTCCCAACTACTGTATAAGTATTTATTTGATATTAAGCTATTTTCGTTATATTCAGCTTTGTTGCAGAATTTTTGTATTGTACTGTATTTCACTTTTAGATCTCCTTTATTGATAATGATTTTGTTTTGCCTTTCGAAAGAATGCATCAAGTCTACCTCACAAAGGTTTTTCTACAATGCTCTTTACAAATGTACGTCGTTGACGTTTCGTTTTCTTGTCAAACCTAGGACGTGGAGCCCCTCCTTGCGGTGTCTATTCTATTTGTCTTTTATTGTTCAATAGATTGTGATACTTCGAATTTTCATCTAACTTTTGTAACTAATATTCCACTGTTCCAGTGCTTTGCAGATGAGCTAAGTCTACTGTCGTTTTAGAAGCATTTATTTCCGTTTCCATTCAAGCTGCCTAAGATAAAAAATGATTGCGAGTTTTTCGCTCTCATGCCCTCTAATCAGCCTACAATTCCGAGTGGAGTTTAGAAGCAAGCGACCACCAGCTGATGGAACGCGAAACAGAAATGCATTGCCATAACAAAGCCTGCCTTTATGGGGTATCTTCCCGTGAACCGCCATTTAGCTTGGTGGCGCTTTGCAATTCCGAACCTCCTCCGAAGTATAGTACCACCATACCATCTTCCATAAACCCTTAGCATGCCCGCTACAATATGCATTGTCGTGGAAATCCTTGCTAAATGAAGCACCCGCGTTATCTACTCAATAGAGAAGAGCTGAATGCGTCCTGAAGTTGAGAAATAGTGCGCTACCCTCTCGCTGTAGAGCGGTAAGCGAGATAGAGTGTTCACCCAGACGAACACAAGTTTCGTTATTGTCCACCCTACGTCCTACTTAGTAATTTATTGACGAAGTGAGGATGTTACGAGCGAGCACGGAAATTGACACTGCTACCATTTGGATACAGTGCCCCGCCGTGTATTTAGGAAATGAGAGACACCTGTTTGTTTATTCAAACAAACACATCCATGATGTTACAAGATTGAAGCTCCCGCTGAAATGAGCACTAGTTTGTTGATGTTTGGCACCCATGACGTGACGTCATCACCCAAGCGCAGTAACGCGCTACTTTACTGAAAATTTAATTAGCAAGAAACTTCCACCCAAATGAATAAAAGTTTTATTGTACAATGTCGCAGTAGTTCGCGCCCTTTTTTTTCGTAGCTCACCTTATTACTTCAGCGTTTTCTGAATTTTGTGTTTGCTGAAAATCAACACTGAAATGCACCCTGTCGTCCAATATATGTTTAAAAATTAATGCAAGTATTGTACTAACGATCTTAACTGAGCCTCCTTAATCATTTTTTACTGTGCCGCCATGCATTTGGTTTTGTCCTATAACAGTTAGGATCTCTTCATGTACAAATTTGGTGTCGCTCTGTATGGATCATTACCGGTGTTTGACCGTCTGTTAACATTGTCTTCCTCTGTTTTTACGCGTACTTTGCATTATACCGCCAGTACCCTCGCGCTTACCTCCCCGCTCTTTCCCTTCCCGCAAGACGTAAGTAACGCCTCCATCACCCTGCTGCGGAGAAAGGCCATTAAAGTTTGCCGACGTCATACTTCCCCGCAAGATAAGCCACGTGCTCTTCTCCTGTCAGTCAAAGTTTGTTTAAAACAGCGCGAGCGCTTGTGTCGCACAGAGCCACATTCTAGATGTGAACCATTTCGTATTTTGTGGACTGATTAAAAACTCACTGCATTCTTTCCCCTCTCATTATATGAAGTTTTATGAGTAGGACGAGAATATTGTTAGTTGTTTTGTCACTATGGATGCACCTTTTCATTACCTTTTGTAGAGTTTTGCCTCTGTGTTCTCCATGCCTGTAACTTTGTTTTACAAGCCTATTTTATGCCATATGACAGTCCCCTGATTTCATCCTTAATTCCAGTGTTTTGCCAGTATAAGAAAAGGCTTTGTACTTTGCATTGTAACATGTGTTCATGTGATTAAAGATTTTCGTGTGATTTACGGAACATCATCTCTTCTGCTTGCTAACTGCACCCTCCATTCTACTGGAATGTATTAATATTTTGTAGCCTGTGAAACTTTGTGCAACTATTACCCGTAACTAATATATTGAGGATATAGCACAATTTTACGTTTGTTGTCACTCTTTTTAAATGTACTTCACCCAGTTCTTACCCAAATCAGATGTTAACGACTGCATTAAGCTGATTTATTATGTTTTTACCCAAATACTTCGATTACCATAGAATTAAATATTTTGTTATAATCGTGGATTGTCCGTTGTATTTTGTTACACTAATGATTTCAGTTATTACATGAGACATTGTATTTCTGCACAAAATTTGAACAGTTATTTTTTTATGATTTTCTTAACTCGTCAAATTTGATAAACTTGATTGCATATAAGTCCCCTCCCACGTACATACAAAAAATGCAAACAATTGCAACACATCCCTCCCATAGTATTAAGGCCCCTATTACAGCAAACCCTCTTTCCGGCGAGTGACCGACGCCCTTTTGTAAACAATGTTTGTTACCACTTCTATGGAAGGGGGAAGGAATGTACAGGATGGCAGCCAGTCAAGGAATGTTTTAGGGAATTGGTTTAAGAAATTTATTTCAAAGGCCCGGTGGAATCTTGACAAGTTTTCTCCCAGAGTAATTCACGCCGTGTCTACGTGACACAAGTCGCTTGTCTTTCAAAACCGAGGCAGTTCTGTCCAGTTAAAGCTGCTGCCAGGAGACGCCCTGAGCCCCCTGCTGAAACTGCTGGCGAATTAACACCATTGATTTTTGCCAATAGCATGCGTGGGATACCGATCACGTGTGTGGACGCCGGAGCGCCCTGCAGTTCAGAACACACATGCTTCTCTCTCTTGTAATCCAGACCTCGAGCAGAACAGACGTCTCTTTGGAAGCAGAGCCTCTGCCTCTGCTTTTCACGACCGGCCACCAACGTAAGTTAACATGAACCGCTTCCCCTTCCGTTCCCCATTTTAATTAATTGTTCGACCTCGTAGACTGGCCTAACCCGCTAACTTCCGACCCTAGGCGCACCTTTTGTATTCCGTATATTGAAATATATCCTCGTTATTGTACTTAATTCCCTGTTTTGTCATTTAACGGCAGCCCTGGATGCCCACTATTAAATCTTGACCACTCGACCTGCTGCACACTGCCGCCACGAGGCATATTTAACAACCGTCTTCCCCTTTCCATGCCATTTTATACATTAACATTGGTGTCAGAAGTTTCTCTCCCCATCCCCATATCATTTGGTCTCAGGAGTGGGATGTAACAATTATATGCCCCCTTCCCGGCATGAGATCTTTTACAATTGGTGACCAGAAGCGGGACGTTAGCGTCCGCATAACTTTACATTGGTTGCAAAAGTCCCTAACTGTACAAGAGGAAAGACTCTAGACTGTGTTTTGATTATGTTTAGGTTCTGGACTATGTATGGTGGTGGGAGGAAGTTTTTGAGTGTGGGGTAAATGTGTTATGTCTGTGGAGCAGGATCTGAGGCGATGTGGTGGAGGTCTGGAGGATGGAATAGGTGGGAATGGGAAGTGAACAGGGTGGGGAGTTTTTTGAGGTGGCGTTGTGCATGCAGCCCTAGTTCCTGGAGGGCAAGAGTTTCAGCATGTGAGATGGAATCCAGGATTTTGCGATTGCACAGCAGGAGAGTTGTACAGATGGAGAGGAAGTACTGGAAGGATGTTTGGGCCTAATCGACATGGTTTTGTGGGGCAATGTTGGTGAGGATTAAGGACTGGCAGAATCTGAACAAATGGACATCGTTGAGAAAGGTGCAATTGCAGCTGGAGATGGGTAATTTGATGGTAAGGCCATCTGGGGGGATTCAATAAGCCAAAAAACAATGCAAGAATAATATTTGGGTCAGGGTTCTGGCTAGGGATAAGAAAAATCTTCTGTATTGATGTATGCGGAAGGAGCAAGGATCAATGGTTGCGGATTAAAACGCTCAAAAGTACGTAACTAACGTAGAAATATGTGCTAAAAATTCTCAAAAACATACCAAAAGAAATGTGGGAAAAATCACAAAGATGATGGAGTGGATGAAGTATAGGGAAAGAAGATGAAACCTGAGGGAGGCCTGAAATCGTCGTGAAAACACAATGAGATCAAAGATAAAAATAAACAATAAGTTTGCCATGTTGGTTGCTGGTCTGTGAGCGGATATGTATGTAAAAGTGGGACAGTAGATGTGTGTAAATCAGGTGATATTAGTATGTGTGAACTGGCAAGAGAGGAGAAAGAGAGTGAGTATTGGAGAGGGGTTGGTAGGAAGAGGCACAAGTTCATGTGACACAGGAAGGTATGGAAAATATATGAGAGTGATGCAGGAGAGTGATCAGCTTAAAGGTCGAGGGATAATGATATCTACAGGAGTAATGTGGTACATGAGATGCTGCACCAACAATCAGCATGGTCTTATAACCATGTGTTGGGTGTGGACGAGACAGTTGATACACTGTGGCTCATAAGCAAGAGGGTGCAGTGTGGTTTGGAAAGCAACATGTAGAACCCAGGAAAGAAGAGAGAGGAAAGGATGGACACTGAGTATAGTAGCGTTAAAAAATAGTAACAAAGGAAAACAGTCATACCAAGAAGTCCCATGCATACAGCCTAACCACCTGTGGCTGTCACATCTGTAGTGACATTCAGTCCCTCTCAAAATATATCAAGGGTCTCACAGAGGCCTTCAAAGGGCTTAATTACCCTCTCAACATTGTACAGAAAGAGATCTCCCATGCCTTATCTCCCCAGTCACTCACCATCTCCCTAAGTCCCATCATCTGACAACAGAGGAGTAGTCCACCCAGGACTGGTGCAACTGAATCGCATTCTTCGCCAGGGTTTCGACTACCTCTCTGAAATGAGGACTGTCCTACCCATTATCCTTCCCAACTACCCCCCCCCACCCCCCCACCCCCCCCATGGTTGTATTCTGCCACCCAGCGAACTTACACTATATCCTTGTTCATCCTTACACAACCCCTTCTCCCAACCTCTTGCCTCATGGCTCATATCCCTATAATAGACCTAGATGCAAGACCTGTCCCATAAACCCTCCCACTACCAACCTACTCCAGTCTAGTCTAGTCATATATCCCATCAAAGGCAGGTCTACCTGCGAAACCAGTCATGTAATCTACAAGCTAAGCTGCAACCACTATGCTTCATTCTATGTGGGTATGGCAACCAACAAGCTATCTGTCCGCATGAATGACCACCAATAAACTGTGGCCATGAAACAACAGGACCATCCAGTTGCTGTGCACGCTGCCCAACACAACGTTCTTCATTTTAATGACTGTTTCACAGCCTGTTCTAGTCTGGTCCTTCCTACCAACACCACCTTTTCTGAATCGTGCAGATGTTAATTCAGCCTGTGATACATCCTACATTCCTGTAACCCTCTTGGCCTCAACTTTCTTTAGTCATTGTCCTTCATCCAACTTTCCCATTACCTGTTGCCAGTCCAGCACTACATACCCTTCCACTCCAAAAATGCACCTACAGCCTTTTTACTTCTTTTCTGCTCCTCCACCCCCCGCCCCATGCACTGTGTCTAACCTCCTGACTGCACCCAGCTTCCCTACCCTCTCCCCACCTCGTCCTTATATACTCCTACAAGCTGCATTTCACCATACCTCACCCCTACCGTGCTATCCCCTCCCCTCCTCTTCCTTACCCTACCACCCAGACTGCTTCTCCCAGCATGTGCAGTTGCCTGCAGTCTGGCCTTGGCAGCCAGAGATAGTGGTCATTTTCATGTGAGCTGCATTTGCATGAATGTGTGTGTGTGTGGGGGGGGGGGGGCGCGTTTTCTCTGTTTCAGAAGAAGCCCTTCTGGCCTAAAGCTTATGTGTTTAGTAGTCTTTTCGTTGTGCCTGTCTGCGACTCGATATCTCCGCTATGTGGTAAGTAGCAGTCTATCCTTTTCATATTATTGTCACAAGTGTAATACTTGCACATTATTTGATTATTAAGTAGATAGGTATTTCTCATTTTCTTAATCAGGCATTACACTTGTAATGATTTTTTAACAACCCTTGCACGATAGATCTTTGAGTTCTTTTTCCCATTTACAAGAGCGCGGAAGTACCTTCGTATATGGAACTTTCTAGACGTGTTTAATGCCTTGTGGCACACTAAACATTTCGTAAACCCATATTTTTTGTAAAAATGTGAGAGTCCTCCTACTGCAGATTGTAGCGTGAAGATATTGTCAGTGTCACACATCTCTGGCTCGCCCTTCCTCCTATTTTACAGCACTGCATTTCACAATTTGGAGTTTGTCAGACGTCAGCTTGTACCAGACTGCAGCTTGTGCCAGGCTGTCCTCTCACATTTTTATTCCTATTTAAATAATGTTTTGCATACATCTTGCCCATCACCGTCGTTTTCTCTTTCGGTTTAGGTGATATATGCTTTCCTTGATCAATTTGTTGTCGCATTTAACTGCATAAGTTGTCAGGGGCAACAGTGCACCATATTTCAACACCATCTTAGTAGTCACTCAAACTGTATATACATTTCTCTGTGAGATATAGTTTCAAATGATTTTTAGAAACAGATCTAAAATGTCTTAAAATCATTTGAAACTATATCTCACAGAGAAATGTGTATACAGTTTGAGTGAATACTAAGATGGTGTTGAAATATATCATAACTGAAATTTACCTTTAAAAATTATCATTTCTGTATGTTGTTTGGATTTGTGTGTACATATAATGTGAAACATGTAAAACCTTTGTATGATTATGGACTATTTCTGTTTAATTATTTGTTTCATTTATATACAATGAAATCAAGTTTGATGTTAATAGGCTATTGTATGACACACCCAATACTCGCAGCTGGATTTTCAGCTGGAGTCCATGGGCAAAGAATAAATAAATAAATATTTCAGTTCAGTTCTGATGCTGGGGAAACCTGTCGTTACCTGAGTTTACAATACCTTCTGTATCTTATTGCCTTCGGCTTTCGGGAAGAGACAGCCTTCCATAAGAGCAGGCACAATAGTGGTGATTCAGAAACAGTTTTCTGTTCCAGCGGGAGTTGTGTTGGCAGAAGAGCCAACACCGTGTTACTAGAGGAGGCCGAAATGCACGCGTTTTAGCTCACGCAGGCTGGCGTGAGGAGGGAAGAACTATACTGACGTGAGGTCTGGAACATGATAAGGAATTAGAATTCAGAAAGCGGACGTAATTAGTTTGATACTTAACTTTAATCCATTAATGATGAACGTCGCTCTTGACGGTACATGATTCACAATATCAATAATAACTGAATATGGCGCCTTGCTAGGTCGTAGCAAATGACGTAGCTGAAGGCTATGCTAAACTGTCGTCTCTGCAAATGAGAGCGTATGTTGACAGTGAACCATCGCTAGCAAAGTCGGCTGTACAATTGGGGCGAGTGCTAGGAAGTCTCTCTCGACTAGACCTGCCGTGTGGCGGCGCTCGGTCTGCAATCACTGATAGTGGCGACACGCGGGTCCGACGCATACTAACGGACCGCGGCCGATTTAAAGGCTACCATCTAGCAAGTGTGGTGTCTGGCGGTGACACCACAGGAGTAAACATAAGTATGGCCCAGCCAACCTAACCAAGGGCTCTGGTAGGACAAAAGGAAAAGGGTTTGCTAGAAAAGCGACCTCAGTGTCTTGTTCACGCAATTCAGAATTGAAAGCTACAGAATATGGATAGGTGGAAACCTCTTGAGTTCCTAACCTGCTACAGGGGGTCTGGGTGACCACTTGCTGAAACTTCTGTTTCGTCCGGTTCCTGGACTACATTCCAAAATGCTGATATATTGTTGCAGCTGACCCTGAGAAAATTTCCACTTCAGTGTTCCATAGTAAAAACAATCTAAAAATACCTAAATTCATAGAAAACCCAGAATACTTGCCTTGATGTGAGAATGTAGTTTTGGGCCTTTCCAAGCTGCATAAGAACATTTCAGATTGGCTTTCTGGTATGTTGATAGGAGACAGTGGGCTCGACTCTGGTCAGCTCATTGCAGGGACAGTTAGGTGTTCTCGGTGACTGGCGCTACAAAGTGCACCGATCGGAGTCACGAATGGTTGAAGGGAAGCGAGGAGTGTTTTTCTGAATGGACAGATTGCTGGAGACTCCGCGCAGCGCGCTACTCTCAGGACCACTGTGACTTCGGTCTTATGCCAAGCCACCAAAGTTTGATTTAGCAGCTCGTGGGACTTAGATAAATTTCTCATGATTGCATATCAGAAGATGGCTGCATCCCACAGCCACAACCACAACACCCTGCCTTACACCAGCCAGCACTAACGCTAACAGCAGCAAAGCATACAGAGACATCACACAGATTCATTGCAGACATGGTAAACCCGCACTGCAATGCAATTGATCGATCACAAAAATTTCAGCTGTTTGAGGGGAGAGCGTTTCATGTCTATTATATAACTTAAGCCAATCTCTTACTGTAATGTACGCTTCATGGAACTTTTTATATACTGCTTTCTTTTTCTGACATGTAAAACTCGGGGGAAAACTTAGCACCACACATGTATCACCTTTGAAATAATGAGTAATTTCTTTGAGATCATGGTGACATGAAATATCCTTCTTCTTATTTCGATAGTGATGTCGTGTATTCAAGAGAAACTATGGTTGAATTAAACTGCTAGGTCTGACAGTAATGGAACGTTTCTATTGTCCAGCAATACGCTGGTGGCGACTCCAGTTTGTCTTCCTGAATAATTTGGCTCAAATGGCTCTGAGCACTATGGGACTTAACTTCTGAGGTCATCAGTCCCCTAGAACTTAGAACTACCTAAACCTAACTAACCTAAGGACATCACACACATCCATGCCTGAGGCATGATTCGAACCTGCGACCGTAGCGGTCGCAGGGTTCCAGACTGTACCGCCTAGAACCGCTCGGCCACCCCGGCCGGCCTGAATAATTTGGTCTTTTGTTTGTGTTATAAAGTCAATATCTAAAATAATATATTTGTTATACGTTATTCTTGGATTTACAAATGTATACTGTCAGCACATCAAATTTTATGATTCAAGGGTTTATACTACCGTACAATTAAACTGCCAATGCCCTCCAACCATAAACACTTAAGTGCGGCCCCATAATGAAATCGGCATTTAAGTTAACGTTTCCTGCAAGCGTCGCAGTTATTTTGATAGTCATTCTTAGTGTTTTATGGTTATATGTTACCCCTTTCTGACCTGCAATGGTAGTACTGGTAACTGAATTTATTTGCCTATCCACGGAGGTTTGTAGCAAGTTGCCAGCTGTATTTCTGAATACACCCCATTTCTATTTCTGAATACACCCCACTTCTGGCATATTTGGTGTCCCTGCCATTCCTTTCCTATCGCGGTAAGAGATGCCAACTTATTTTCTTTGATTGGCGGTCAGTTAAATTTCTTTTCCACAGAATAGTGAACTGAAGTACACAACTGATCAGCTATAGTGCACTAATTTTGAATTTCCTTGCAATCTGTGGATCTTGTCCACAGGTAAATTACTTGTTGCTTGTATGATTTTGTGTGCTACTAGTAAACAGGACAAGAGTGTATTCAGCACACGGAACGTCATGGTACCAGGCGAGTTGAATGTGTGGTGTTAATGAGAATTAGGAGCCAATACGAGGCGGATGGAAGAAAGGGATGCAGTAACGTTGGTGCATGCAGAGGCAGAAGGGGCCATTGAGGAAAGCGAAATGCATTTGGAAATGAAAATTTCAGGGGGAAGAGAATGAATCGATACAAGATACCCTACTGGATACACCAGCAGAGCAATTAGCCCCAGCAGACGTTAGTCAGCAGGAAATGGCTGATGAGACTGGCAGACCGCAAAGAATGCGACAGCGCAAGTCCATCAGCCAGCAAAGGTGCCCACACCGGTGGTAGGTGCAACGTTTGGCTTAGAGAAAATAATGAGTATGCTATACAATCACTCATGGATGGAGCTGAAGAAAGAGAGAGAAAGAAGGAAGAGTCGGAAAAGGCGATTAAGAAGTACCAGGAGGAATTTTGAAAGAAAATCGAGGAGAAATACAAGGCCATAGCCAGGGTCGGATTATCCATTAGGCAGCGTAGGCAACTGCCTAGGAGCCCCTCATCGGTTGTTCTTTTATATGCCATCGTCATATTTCAGTAAATTTCAGAACGCATTTCAAATTATTATCGAATAACAACAAATTTTATAGTGGTGAGCTTAACCAGAGGACGGCACGGCAAGAGCAGCTTTTTTAATGCAATGTGCTTCAAAAACTCTGCATTGTGAGTGCACACTTACTGGTACAGGTATTAATTTATTCTATGGGCACGTCACTTTCATAAGGTTGGCGGAATTAGTTCATATAACAAAGAACATTGGGGGAGTCCCCAATTCGTTGGATTTGTATTTGTGTCAGAAACAAAAGTTTCAAAACGCGTTCAGCACGCTGCAACTGTGGTTTGCAAGTTTTGCGACTGTCAATTAGATTTTAAAAGTTTTACCGTTGCTTGTGTTTACAGACTTATGAATTAGGATAAGAGTGCTAGGTTTTTATAAGGACTGCAAGTGTTACGAGAAAATTGGGCCGCGCGGTTAGAGCTGCCATAGAGGGAAGGTGATAACCACCAATCCAGACACATGCATGGTGCAGTTATTTTTAGCCAGGAGGGAAGAAATAGACTGTCCAAGGGACATCGTGGAGCTAAAATTGAGCTCGCAATGGGTCAGGATGCATTGGATCTTCTCCACCTACGAAACATTAATAGTAGTAGCAAGTTGTTTTGAGCAGGGAGTATTTGCCAAAGCGAAATGTATAGAGCTCGAGGGGAGCGGAATTTTAATCAGTGGAACCAAGTGTAACATAATAGTACTAACCTTCCATCTGCCAGCATCAATTCCAGGAGACAAGCAATTGAATGTTACACAACCACAGCTGTACTGGCCAGAAGCAACAAAAGTGTTTTGCGAAGGCAGAGTCTGACCTTGTTAAATCAAACTCGGGATTCAGGTCTGTTGAGATCCGTAAATCAGTCATTTCAGAGCAAGAGGGGCGCATATCATCCAAGCAGCTTGTGCAGCATGTCGCTCAATATAGGGAAAAGCAACGAAAAGTAACGATTGTTTTCAGCACCTCTGTGCCAAGTGCCATCGCTGCCTTAACCTTGTTGCGTGTTGTTTTCATTCTGATCAGGCAGAGACCCAATTCCAAGAGGGAACCGACAGTGGTACAAATCACCACGAATTGGATACCCTGGGCGGAAGACGGGTAGGTAAGGGGCTGAGCGAGCATTAAATGGAGTGGTCATCCAGTAAGGAATATTTACGTTGTGTCTCATGTCACGTGTTTTAAGACGCCTAGACCACATCTAAGTTTTCTCATAGAAGTTGTAAATACTTCCCGGGTTCGATTCCCGGCGGGGTCAGGGATTTTCTCTGCCTCGTGATGGCTGGGTGTTGTGTGCTGTCCTTAGGTTAGTTAGGTTTAAGTAGTTCTAAGTTCTAGGGGACTTATGACCATAGCAGTTGAGTCCCATAGTGCTCAGAGCCATTTGAGCCATTTTTGTAAATACTTCATATTTACGTGCTGACCCAAACAAGTTTAAGATTAGAGGTCGACGCAGAGACCGGGTCTTTCTGAAGGGGGGAAATAATGTAGCGGCACCACCATTTAAGATGTGAAAAGGTTAGCTTCGGTGCAATATTTTGGGGTGCAAAAGTTACAGCCATGTGTGGTCCTGTTAACAGTAAGTTACACTACCAGCGGCTGCGAAGTAGAATGTAGGCCACAGGGCCGTAGACCGGCTGAAAAGAGTAAACGCAACGGTGTGCGTGGAACAATTACAGGCAGAAGGGGCCCACTGGCCTACCTAGGTGTTATGAGTACATGACTCGGAGCGGCGCATTAGCAAAGCAGAGACGCACAACCGCATATAAATAGGCACCGGTTCACTAACAAGGCATTCAAGTGCGACAGCTCTCCTGGACGGCGGGGCGTGTCACACCAGCAGCTACACGCAGCAGCAGATGAGGCACCAATGTTCCAGTCCCCGGTGGGTCACTGGTTTGACCCTCTCAGGCCAAGGCAGCACAGCCAGCCAGTGGCGGGGCATGCCACGGTTCGCTACTGCGAGCAGCCTTGTTCGCTCCCAGCACACGCTGCAGGCATCTTGTGGCGAGGGCCGCAGATTCAGACGCCTGATCACGAGCGCCTGTTGACGCTGCGACCTTAGCGACGCCGGCAAAGGAGCACACAGCGGGCCACCCTGCGAGCGGCTCTGAGGTAACAGGGACGGAGACTGCTGAGTCGACTGCATACGTATCGTGACCCCGTCACAACTCCGCAGCTGTACAAGGCCGACACACAGCAGTGTGTTGCATGGGTTGCTGAGGCAGCCATTCCATGCCAAGCCGTTTCACAGTCAGCAAAGTTGTGTCCTCAGCATTGTGGGACCCAGTGACGCAGACCGAGAGGAACGAGGCTCTGTAGCTGGAAATAGTAAATCACTCGGGAAATTTGGACGAGTTTTAATATGGCGCATCCTGACAGTTTCCATCCTCGTCCAAACATTCCCTCTACAATATACATGTGTGTGTGTGTGTGTGTGTGTGTGTGTGTGTGTCTACTTTGGTTATCCACATGTTGCTATACAAATGATAGTAACTTGACTGCCACAATATTTTAACACAATCGCACTCTAAACATTTCATAAGCTTTGCTTGTACATTTTCTTGTGCAATTGACTGATTGCTGTCTATAATCCTGGTTTATTGTTTATCTGAATCAGTTTTGTTTTTGTTACTATGGTACAGGTAATGGTTAGGTGGAATGGATGTTGGCAGTATCATTGAAGCAGTCTTTTTATGTTTATACTACTCATCACAACATCTTCAAGAAAGAGTTAATGGGGAATTTGTAATTGCATGAATGAGTAATTTTTGCAGTGTCACAACAATTTATCAATCTCTATTCCTTCTCTTTTTGAATATTCTTCTCATTTTTTTGGTTGCCAGGTTCAGGAAAATTGTTTGAGAAAGGTCTCATCATATTTCTTGGTGAAACCTCTCATGGCAACTATTTTAAAAACGAGTGATGTCAGACATCAGCCTGTACTAGGCCGCCCTGCCACATTTTTATTTTTATTTAAATAGTAATAGGCAATTGTCTCGCCTATTACCGCCATTCTCTCTTTCGATTCAGACAATATTTGATTCCCCTGATCAAATTGTTTCTGTGCTTAACTACATGAGTGGTTAAGGACAGCAATGCACTTTATTTCAGCACAGTTCTGAAAAAAAAAATGTTCAAATGTGTGTGAAATCTTATGGGACTTAACTGCTAAGGTCATCAGTCCCTAAGCTTACACACTACTTAACCTAAATTATCCTAAAGACAAACACACACACACACACACACCCATGCCCGAGGGAGGACTCGAACCTCCGCCGGGACCAGCCGCACAGCCCATGACTGCCACAATTCTGATTCTGGGGAAACCCATTGTTACTTGAGTTTACACAACCTTCAGTATCTTGTTGCCTTCGGCTCGCAGGACCTTCCAAATTTTGGAGAAGAAACAACCTTCCCATGTAACAAGCGCGCTAACGGCAATTCAGAAACAATGTTTGCTGTTTCTGCGAGAGTAAACACGAGTGCGGTCCGGCCAGAGTAATCTAGGGCTCTGGTAGGACAAAAGTGTCCGTTGGACAGGTGCCTCGGCGTCCTGTTCACACAATACAAAACGTATAGCTCCGGAACATGGAGAGGCGGAAGCCTCTTGCGTTCGTAACCTGCCACAGGGGTCTAGGCGACCATTTGCTGAAACTACTATTTCGTCCTGTTGCTGGACAGCCCTCCAAAATGCTGATATATTGTCACAGCTGCGCCTGAGAAAATTTCGGCTTCAGTTTCCCTAGGAAGAACAGTCCAAATTTACCTAAATTCACAGAATGTCAAAATACTTGCCTTGACATGAGATCGTGGTTTTGCACCTTACCCTGGTGCAAAAGCACATTTCTCATTGTCTTTCTCGTATCTAAATTGTTGATGCCTCGATTCCAGTCCCTTCATTGGAGTGACATTAGTTTTTTTCTGTTATTGTCCAAACAAAGTGCGCCGAACGGAGATACAGAGGCTTGAAGGGAAGCGGGGGAATTTTTCTGACTGTACAAACTCCTGAAGACTACACTCCAGGCGCTACTCTCAGGACCACTGCGACGATAATAAGCATATTTGGACTTCGGCCTTATGCTAGGTCGCTGTAGTTTGATATAGCAGTTTACAGGACTTCCATAAATTTCTCGAGATTGTTTGTGAGAAGATGACTCCATCCTGCAGCCACGGCCACATTATCTTGCCCTTTGCCAGTCAGTACTAGTGCTCGAAGAGGAAAAGCATATGCTGACATCACGCAGATTCATTGCAGACACTGTGGCGAAACGAGCGCTATAACATTTGAGAGATACAGAGGCGAGCGAGTGTGCCGGGACTTAGTCACAGTTCACTGCTAATACCGCCACGTCATCATAACGCGCCTGTTTGTAGCATACAAGTATTGCACCATAAAATGAAATTAAAAATTAAAGCTGATTTTCCAAAATTTGTCAAAAAAATGCTTCAGTATGTTAATGTTTAAATTGTTAAATCTCAGAGTGATCAGACGAATATCTTTCTCTCAATACATTGTTTTAAGAAAAAAAGAAGCGGTGCTAAATAATAAAGCTAGAACGCCAAAAATTCGTATGAAGCCTCGGTTCGATATAAAAACCTTAACTATGGACCCCATTAAGCTACCTCTCATAGTTTTCAAGTAATTTACGGAAAACTAGATCTGGAACAAAAACGTCCTTATTCGTAGTAGATTAAGTATCATATACACTCCTGGAAATTGAAATAAGAACACCGTGAATTCATTGTCCCAGGAAGGGGAAACTTTATTGACACATTCCTGGGGTCAGATACATCACATGATCACACTGACAGAACCACAGGCACATAGACACAGGCAACACAGCATGCACAATGTCGGCACTAGTACAGTGTATATCCACCTTTCGCAGCAATGCAGGCTGCTATTCTCCCATGGAGACGATCGTAGAGATGCTGGATGTAGTCCTGTGGAACGGCTTGCCATGCCATTTCCACCTGGCGCCTCAGTTGGACCAGCGTTCGTGCTGGACGTGCAGACCGCGTGAGACGACGCTTCATCCAGTCCCAAACATGCTCAATGGGGGACAGATCCGGAGATCTTGCTGGCCAGGGTAGTTGACTTACACCTTCTAGAGCACGTTGGGTGGCACGGGATACATGCGGACGTGCATTGTCCTGTTGGAACAGCAAGTTCCCTTGCCGGTCTAGGAATGGTAGAACGATGGGTTCGATGACGGTTTGGATGTACCGTGCACTATTCAGTGTCCCCTCGACGATCACCAGTGGTGTACGGCCAGTGTAGGAGATCGCTCCCCACACCATGATGCCGGGTGTTGGCCCTGTGTGCCTCGGTCGTATGCAGTCCTGATTGTGGCGCTCACCTGCACGGCGCCAAACACGCATACGACCATCATTGGCACCAAGGCAGAAGCGACTCTCATCGCTGAAGACGACACGTCTCCATTCGTCCCTCCATTCACGCCTGTCGCGACACCACTGGAGGCGGGCTGCACGATGTTGGGGCGTGAGCGGAAGCCGGCCTAACGGTGTGCGGGACCGTAGCCCAGCTTCATGGAGACGGTTGCGAATGGTCCTCGCCGATACCCCAGGAGCAACAGTGTCCCTAATTTGCTGGGAAGTGGCGGTGCGGTCCCCTACGGCACTGCGTAGGATCCTACGGTCTTGGCGTGCATCCGTGCGTCGCTGCGGTCCGGTCCCAGGTCGACGGGCACGTGCACCTTCCGCCGACCACTGGCGACAACATCGATGTACTGTGGAGACCTCATGCCCCACGTGTTGAGCAATTCGGCGGTACGTCCACCCGGCCTCCCGCATGCCCACTATACGCCCTCGCTCAAAGTCCGTCAACTGCACATACGGTTCACGTCCACGCTGTCGCGGCATGCTACCAGTGTTAAAGACTGCGATGGAGCTACGTATGCCACGGCAAACTGGCTGACACTGACGGCGGCGGTGCACAAATGCTGCGCAGCTAGCGCCATTCGACGGCCAACACCGCGGTTCCTGGTGTGTCCGCTGTGCCGTGCGTGTGATCATTGCTTGTACAGCCCTCTCGCAGTGTCCGGAGCAAGTATGGTGGGTCTGATACACCGGTGTCAATGTGTTCTTTTTTCCATTTCCAGGAGTGTATATTAGTGATAGAAATTTTTGATTACAGTACCTGATGAAATCCATTAAATAATAGAGCTATAACAAGTTTCAAGACTTTGTAGTAAATAACAATGAATACAAGGTCTCTTAAAGTTGTAGTTCAGAGGTCATGTTCGACTGTTAGTTCCGTTCTAAAACTTCTAGATGGCTAAGTTTAAATGCAGGCGAACTAAATCGTTTTCTGTGATTGTAGCCAACTTGGTTCGATTCATACAAAAATTACCGCGCGACCGCTACGGTCGCAGGTTCGAATCCTGCCTCGGGCATGGATGTGTGTGATGTCCTTAGGTTATTTAGGTTTAAGTAGTTCTAAGTTCTAGGGGACTGATGACCTCAGATGTTAAGTCCCATATTACTTACAGCCATTTTGAACCATACAAAAATTATAAAGATTCTAAATTAATACACAACAGTGTTACAAACTGATGTGTGTCCGAGAAAGCGGCCATTTATATGCTGTTACCTGGGGATAGAGCGGATGACGGCAGGTGTTTCCTTCGGCCGTCCGCTGCGTCTGGCTTCACTTCGCACCTGCCTACAATAGGGTTCCGGTCAAACGCCGGGTTATGCGTTGCCTTGGGTGACGTCACAGCTATGCTGCGGTTGAACGCAAGTTTTTGGCACAAATAGGAAGTGAACTCGCGAGGATTGTACAGCATTCTGGATCACTTATATATTCGCGGAAGTAACTGTCTGTGTGCCGCCCGTAATGATACGAAAACAGCGTGGCAAGTGGTGACATTATTTTCCACTTATGTGGCGAGCAATTAACTTAGGTTACTAGAGGTTTCTGGTGCGACTGAGGCAGCCGCCCCACTCTCACCTCAGTGTGGGTGGCGGACTGTGTCGAGGTCTCGAGCCTCAAGGCGAAGGCTGCAGCATGGGGGACGCGGGCTCCTGCCAAATTCCATGCACTTTGCTAATAGATTCAGTGTGCTATCTGATGCTTGGGTTTGGGGGGGTGGGGGTGGAGGCTGAGCCGGATCAGAATGCATTGCATCTTCTGCCGGGATAGTGGCCGCTCCTTCAGCAAGGTCCAGACAGGCACATAGGGGTAGAGGTTTGTTAGTGATAGGGAGCTCCAATGTTAGGGGGGTCATGAGGCCCCTCAGGAACATAGCGGCTAGGGCGGGGAAGAAGTCCAACGTTCACTCGGTGTGCTTTCCAGGGGGCCTTGCCTGGGATGTGGAAGAGGCCCTTCCGGTGGCTATCGAGTGTGCGGGGTGCAGCCAGTTGCAGATTGTTGCACATGTCGGCACCAATGAAGCCTGTCGTCAGGGTTCCAAGGAAATCCTTGGGTCATTTTGACGGCTAATGGGTTGAAGGTGTTGATCTATGTAGGCAGACCATTACATGCAGTCTCCCATCCTTCATCAAAGACATCAACCACTTTCTTGAACGCCTGGAATCCTTTACCCAATCTGTTACCCCCTGAAACCATCCTTGTAACCACTGATGCCACTTCCTTATACACAAATATTCCGCACGTCCATGGCCTCGCTGCGATGGAGCACTTCCTTTCACACCGATCACCTGCCACCAAACCTAAAACCTCTTTCCTCATTACCTTAGCCAGCTTCATCCTAACTCACAACTTCTTCACTTTTGAGGGCCAGACATACCAACAATTAAAGGGAACAGCCATGGGTACCAGGATGGCCCCCTCGTACGCCAACCTATTTATGGGTCGCTTAGAGGAAGCTTTCTTGGTTACCCAGGCCTGCCAACCCAAAGTTTGGTACAGATTTATTGATGACATCTTCATGATCTGGACTCACAGTAAAGAAGAACTCCAGAATTTCCTCTCCAACCTCAATTCCTTTGGTTCCATCAGATTCACCTGGTCCTACTCCAAATCCCATGCCACTTTCCTCGACGTTGACCTCCATCTGTCCAATGGCCAGCTTCACACATCCTTCCACATCAAACCCACCATCAAGCAACAGTACCTCCATTATGACAGCTGCCACCCATTCCATATCAAACGGTCCCTCCCCTACAGCCTAGGTCTTCATGGCAAACGAATCTGCTCCAGTCCAGAATCCCTGAACCATTACACCAACAACCTGACAACAGCTTTCGCATCCCGTAAGTACCCTCCCGACCTGGTACAGAAGAAAATAACCAGAGCCACTTCCTCATCCCCTCAAACCCAGAACATCCCACAGAAGAACCACAAAAGTGCCCCACTTGTGACAGGATACTTTCCGGGACTGGACCAGACTCTGAATGTGGCTCTCCAGCAGGGATACGACTTCCTCAAATCCTGCCCTGAAATGAGATCCATCCTTCATGAAATCCTCCCCACTCCACCAAGAGTGTCTTTCTGCCGTCCACCTAACCTTCGTAACCTGTTAGTTCATCCCTATGAAATCCCCAAACCACCTTCCCTACCCTCTGGCTCCTATCCTTGTAACCGCCCCCGGTGAAAAACCTGTCCCATGCACCCTCCCACCACCACCTACTCCAGTCCTGTAACCCGGAAGGTTTACACGATCAAAGGCAGAGCCACGTGTGAAAGCACGCATGTGATTTACCAACTGACCTGCCTACACTGTGATGCATTCTATGTGGGAATGACCAGCAACAAACTGTCCATTCGCATGAATGGACACAGGCAGACAGTGTTTGTTGGTAATGAGGATCACCCTGTGGCTAAACATGCCTTGGTGCACAGCCTGCACATCTTGGCACAGTGCTACACCTTCCGGGTTACGTGGATACTTCCCACTGACACCAACCTATCAGAACTCCGGAGATGGGAACTTGCCCTTCAATATATCCTCTCTTCCCATTACCCACCAGGCCTCAACCTCCGCTAATTTCAAGTTGCCGCCGCTCATATCTCACCTGTCATTCAAGAACATCTTTGCCTCTGTACTTCCGCCTCGACTGACATCTCTGCTTGAATTTTGTGTGTGTGTTTGTGTTTGTTATTGTCTCTATCAATGTACCAACGCTTTCGTTTGGTAAGTTACATCATCTTTGTATATATATATATATATATATATATATATATATATATATATATATATTAGACACTGTGTGGCTTCAGCTGCCAGAGACTGCAGTCACGTTAGTGTGAGTTGCATTTGCATAAGTGTGTGTGTGTGTCTGTCATCTATTTTTGATAAAATCCTTGTTGGCTGAAAGCTTATTTGTGACAGTCTTTTCGTTGTGTCTATATGTGACTCAGCATCTCTGCTATATGGTGAGTAGCAGCTATCATCTTTAGTATTAGTATTTACATTAATGTTCTCTTCAACTACCCCCAGGTTCTTAACATCAACAATATCTACTTACTTTGCAATGGAATCCATTTCATTAGTATCATCCTCAAAACAATTTGGTCCTACATTGGTTAAATTACCCTGACAAGAATCAACATAATCCACTTCCATCTCCCTATAACAATTGTTTTCACTTTCATTTCCTTTTTTACATTATACCATTACTAAAAACATTTAAATTTAAACTCAAATTTTTGCTGCCTTGTCTGTTTTATTCTCTACACAATTTTGCATTGAATCTAAGTTTTCACTTTCACTGCTTAAACCAGACTTAACATTCTGAGTTTCCCTCTTAATAGCACTTTTAAGTTTCCTTTTAAGATGAAACTTCCTGGCAGATTAAAACTGTGTGCCCGACCGAGACTCGAACTCGGGACCTTTGCCTTTCGCGGGCAAGTGCTCTACCAACTGAGCTACCGAAGCACGACTCACGCCCGGTACTCACAGCTTTACTTCTGCCAGTACCTCGTCTCCTACCTTCCAAACTTTACAGAAGCTCTCCTGCGAACCATGCAGAACTAGCACTCCTGAAAGAAAGGATATTGCGGAGACATGGCTTAGCCACAGCCTGGGGGATGTTTCCAGAATGAGATTTTCACTCTGCAGCGGAGTGTGCGCTGATATGAAACTTCCTGGCAGATTAAAACTGTGTGCCCGACCGAGACTCGAACTCGGGACCTTTGCCTTTCGCGGGCAAGTGCTCTACCAACTGAGCTACCGAAGCACGACTCACGCCCGGTACTCACAGCTTTACTTCTGCCAGTACCTCGTCTCCTACCTTCCAAACTTTACAGAAGCTCTCCTGCGAACCATGCAGAACTAGCACTCCTGAAAGAAAGGATATTGTGGAGACATGGCTTAGCCACAGCCTGGGGGATGTTTCCAGAATGAGATTTTCACTCTGCAGCGGAGTGTGCGCTGATATGAAACTTCCTGGCAGATTAAAACTGTGTGCCCGACCGAGACTCGAACTCGGGACCTTTGCCTTTCACGGGCAAGTGCTCTACCAACTGAGCTACCGAAGCACGACTCACGCCCGGTACTCACAGCTTTACTTCTGCCAGTACCTCGTCTCCTACCTTCCAAACTTTACAGAAGCTCTCCTGCGAACCATGCAGAACTAGCACTCCTGAAAGAAAGGATATTGCGGAGACATGGCTTAGCCACAGCCTGGGGGATGTTTCCAGAATGAGATTTTCACTCTGCAGCGGAGTGTGCGCTGATATGAAACTTCCTGGCAGATTAAAACTGTGTGCCCGACCGAGACACACAGTTTTAATCTGCCAGGAAGTTTCATATCAGTGCACACTCCGCTGCAGAGTGAAAATCTCATTCTGGAAACATCACCCAGGCTGTGGCTAAGCCATGTCTCCGCAATATCCTTTCTTTCAGGAGTGCTAGTTCTGCATGGTTCGCAGGAGAGCTTCTGTAAAGTTTGGAAGGTAGGAGACGAGGTACTGGCAGAAGTAAAGCTGTGAGTACCGGGCGTGAGTCGTGCTTCGGTAGCTCAGTTGGTAGAGCACTTGCCCGCGAAAGGCAAAGGTCCCGAGTTCGAGTCTCGGTCGGGCACACAGTTTTAATCTGCCAGGAAGTTTCATATCAGCGCACACTCCGCTGCAGAGTGAAAATCTCATTCTGGAAACATCCCCCAGGCTGTGGCTAAGCCATGTCTCCGCAATATCCTTTCTTTCAGGAGTGCTAGTTCTGCATGGTTCGCAGGAGAGCTTCTGTAAAGTTTGGAAGGTAGGAGACGAGGTACTGGCAGAAGTAAAGCTGTGAGTACCGGGCGTGAGTCGTGCTTCGGTAGCTCAGTTGGTAGAGCACTTGCCCGCGAAAGGCAAAGGTCCCGAGTTCGAGTCTCGGTCGGGCACACAGTTTTAATCTGCCAGGAAGTTTCATATCAGCGCACACTCTGCTGCAGAGTGAAAATCTCATTCTGGAAACATCCCCCAGGCTGTGGCTAAGCCATGTCTCCGCAATATCCTTTCTTTCAGGAGTGCTAGTTCTGCATGGTTCGCAGGAGAGCTTCTGTAAAGTTTGGAAGGTAGGAGACGAGGTACTGGCAGAAGTAAAGCTGTGAGTACCGGGCGTGAGTCGTGCTTCGGTAGCTCAGTTGGTAGAGCACTTGCCCGCGAAAGGCAAAGGTCCCGAGTTCGAGTCTCGGTCGGGCACACAGTTTTAATCTGCCAGGAAGTTTCATATCAGCGCACACTCCGCTGCAGAGTGAAAATCTCATTCTCTCCTTTTAAGATGTCTGTAACTTTGGTATGTTTTTGAACGTAAACTATTTAAGGCCATTTTTGATAATATAATGTAATTGTATAGATAAAAAATCTACTCACCAAGTGGCGACAGGAGAATACACATATAAAAAAAGGTTAGTGGCTCCTTCTTCTGACAGAAGGGTTGCAGGGGAAGGAAGAGGGGTGAAGGGAAAGGAACTGGAGAGATTTAGGAAAAGGGGTAGAGTTCAGTAAAGTCACCCAGAAGACTGAGTCAGAGGAGACTAACTGGATGGTATGAGATGGAAAGACTGATTGTTGGGGACTGCACCAGACAAGATTTGACAACCTGAGAGCTTAAGGGTGTAATACAGGGTAATATGCAAGACAGAGATTACAGATGAAAGATTGTACATAAATTAATAAGAGTGAAAAGCAAAGTGCACTGTATGTAACGGAGGTGGGAGGGGGATGGCAAAAAATAGACATATCAAAAAATGAAAGATGTAGAAAACTAAAACAGAGTGAATAAAGGAGTAGATGCTGCAAAAAAAATGCTGAGATGGAACAGTTAACGTAAATTAAGGACACATGGGTGATGAGAACCAAGGACATGTTCCCACCAGCAGAGTTTTGAGAAACTGGTATCTGGAGGAAGAATCCAGATGGTGTGTTGGTGAAACACGCACTGAGTTCAATGCTGTTATGTTGTAGAGCATGCTCTACAACAGCGTATTGTGTGTTGCCACTATACAGTCTCTGTCTATGCTCATTCATCATGACTGACGAAGGGAGATGGGTGCAGAAGGAGCATAGGGTCTGACAAGAATACAGCGGAGATTGGGAGTGTGATGAAAAGCTATTCAAGGTGTGGTGGACAAAATCTCAGGCAGAATGGATCTCATTTCAGGACCTGATTTTAGGAAGCCTTGGTCTAATTGAAGTGGCTAATTAATACATTCAATAGCAGGATAACACTGAGTGGCAAGTGGTGTACTCTTAAGTCATTTTTTGGAGGGATCAACAGTGCCAAGATTGGATGTGATGGCCCAGGAAATCTGTTTTTTAACTAGTCTTGTGGGGTACTTACATCCAGGGAAGACTGAGGTGAGAATAGTGGCATATTATCGTAAAGAGTCTGCATTTGAACAAAAGCATTTGCCTTGAATGCCAAGGTTGTATGGGAGGGAACGTTTGACATGAAAAGGATGCCAACTGTCAAAATATAAGTACTGTTGTTTGTTCATAGGTTTAATGTGGACAGAAGTATGCAGCTGGCCCTCAATGAGGATGAGATTAACACCAAAGAAAATGGAATGGGATTTGGAATAGGACCATATGAAATTTAATTGGAGAAGGCATCTAGAGATTCCAGGAATTTTAACAGGTCAGCTTTACCATGAGTTAATATGGCAACAATGTCATCAATATATGTAAACCAAACCAGGAGCTGAAGGATTTTGGGTCCAAGGAAAGCCCCCTTCAAGTGACCCATGAAAAGGTTGGCATAGGAAGGAGCCATCCTGGTTTCCATGACTGTACCCCTTATTTGTTTGTATGTCTGCTCCTCAAAGGGGAAGTATTTGATGGTAAGTATAAAGTTGATTAAGGTGAGCAGGAAGGATGTCATAGGTTTGGAATCAAGTGGGTGCTGACTGAGGAAATGTCCATCAGCAGATTGACCAACCTACATGGTGGATGTTGGTATAGCGGGAGGTGGTATCAATAATGACAAGCAAGGTGTGTGGTGAGAGTGGAATGAGTATGGATTTCAGATGATCTACTATATGGTTGGTGTCTTTTATACAGGAGGAAAGTCTTTGTACTATGGATTGCAGGTCTTGATCAACTAAGACAGACATGCATTTGGTGGGTGCTGTGAAGCCAGAAACTGTAGGATGGCCAGGATGATTGGGTTTGTGGATCTTAGGAAGAAATTAAAAGGTGGGAGTGTGCTGTTTGGATGGGATAAGAAGTTCTGTAGATTGAGGTGTTAGTCCTTGTGAGGGGCCCGATGTTGTAAGGAGGGACTGTAGATCAGTTTGAATCACAGAGATGAGATCTTGTTGGCAGAGGCTGCATGTCTCGTCAGACAATGGGCATAGACCTTCACTAATATATTCCTGTCAGTCAAGGAACACCGTGATAGATCATTCGTCTGCTGGGAGGATAATGATAGGGTCATCAGCTTTTAGGGAATGCAGTGCCTGGAGTTCTGCAGAGGACAAGTTAGGGTCATGTTGTAGGGACCTGAGGAAGGGTTGTCAAGCAATGCCAGATGTGAGGAATTCTGGGAAGGCTTGTAAGGGATGATTTTGAGGTATTCATGGTGGATAAAGTTGGGATTGTGATTGGAACTGTTCAAGGTAGGGCTCAATGTCAGATCTGCTGTTGGAAAGATTTTGGGATTGGGTTGCAAAGTAATATTTCTAGTTGAGATTACATGTAAAGGAAAGTAGGTCCTTCACCAAAGCAGCATGATTAAATGCAAGTTTAGGGCTGAAAGTGAGACCCTTGGGTAAAACAGATAATTCAGGAAGGCGGAGTGCTTCAGGTGAGGGGTCGAGAACACTTTTCTGTTGTGACTGGTTCTTATGATTATGAGTTATTATTGTTCTGGGAGACAGTGGTGAATGCTTTGGGATGTTAAGAAGGTTGGCCAAGACCGGTTTGTAGGAGAGGAGTGGTGGCTGATATTGAGGTTGTTTAGAGAGCTTCAGAGGGACAGGAAGGGAAACACCACTGTTGAGGTAATTTAGGAGGAGGTGAGATAGCTTTTTGAGGTGAAGTCTGGCATGTTGTTGCAGTTTGGAGTTGGCTTGGCAGATAATACCATCCAAGGAAATGTGGGGGCAGATAACTGCAGGATTTTTTACACAGAAGGAAGCCTGGTGGAGTGTAAATTAGCAGATGATGCATATAGGTCACAGATTATCTAGCAAAGTGCAAGGGTTTTCTGTATTTGAATCTGTAAAAGAGCCCGATGTAGAGTAGGACTACATCCAGAAACAGGGACTTTCAATGTTAGGCCATTGGGAGTAACTCCAAGGGACAAGGAGGTTTCAAAAAACAGAAGCAGAAGGTAGAAAAAAAATAGAGAAACAGAAGAAAAGCAAGAAAAAATTCAGAAGCAATCAGAAAAATTTATGAAAATCATGAGGACAGACAATGGTGAACAAAAAGTAATGAGTGGGCAAGAATTTCTTGCCAGAAAAGTGGTCTATATGATACAAAAAAATGATTGGAAAAGAAAAAAATCGATATAAAAAGTCATGAAAAGAGATGAACATTTAAAATGTGGGCAAACAGAAAGAGATAGTCATACGTCATATGAGAAAATGTAAACTACTTTGCTTAGCAAATAAAGTAATGTAGGAGATGACAGTAAAAAAGTTGATCAGAGTGGTTTGATAAAAAATGAATGCACAAAAATGTGAAATAATTATGTATACACAAGGTACGTGGAGGGTGGGAGGGAAAACAGCTGTCAAATTTGCAAATAAATTAGCGAAAGATGATCAGGAGAAGGCACTGTAGTGTAGTGAACAGTAAACAAATTGTTTATAGGCAAATTTGTAAATAACAATGGAATTGTTATATACAAATTCATATATTACACATGTATGTATATGGAAATCAGTACTAGAAAAGTTGTAGGGGCAAAGCATTGATTAATCCATGTGGTACAGATAAATAAACAAATGGACTAACACATAACATAGAAAACAGATGGCAGTTTGAACAAGACAAATGACAACAAGGACCAACTAGAGGGTTACATAAGAAGGAATTATGGCCACATGTGGTAATATAACAACGAAAATAATAGAGTTTTGACAGTATAATGTAGTATTGGAGGGAAACATGGAGGGGAAAAATCATAGAGGGAGACCAACGGATGAATAGACCATGCAGATTCAGAAGGATGTAGGTTGCAGTAGTTACGCAGAGATGAAGAAGCTTGCCCAGGATAGGGTAGCATGGAGAGCTGCATCAAACCAGTCTCTGGACTGAAGACCGGAGAGCTGCATCAAACCGGTCTCTGGATTGAAGACCAGAACAACAACAACTATGTAATCAGATAAAAATAAAATCTTCTTACAAAGCAGCAGCAGGAGAACACACATATAAGAAAGAGGCTTTACTCATGTAAACTTTTGGAGACACTGGGAAGGGGAAGGTAGCAAAAGGAAGAGAGGTGAAGTAAAAGAATTGGAGAGATTTAGGAAAAGTTCAGAAAAGTCAGCCAGAACCACAGACAAGGGAGACTTACCAATTGGGATGAGAAGGAAAGACTGATTGTTGGGGACTGCACTGGACAAGATTTGAAAAACTGAGAGCTTAAAGGTGGATCACAGAGTAATATGCAAGACAGACATTGCTGCTAAAACACCGTGCAGAAGTTAATAAGAGTGAAAAGCTAAGTGCATTATATTAACAGAGGTGGAAAGGGGTTGACGAAAAATAGACAGGTCAGAAAATGAAAGATGTAGGAAACTAAAATGAAATGAAGGAAGGCGTAGTTGCTGTGAAAAAACACTGAGACAGAAGAAACTGTAAATTAAGGCCGGGTGGGTGGCAAGAAACAAGGACATGTTGCAACAGGATACTGTGTGTTGTCAGTATACACCCTCTGCCTATGCCCATTCATCCTAATTGATAACTTGGTGGTAGTCTTGGCATGTAAAAGGCTGACCAGTGTTTACATAACAGGTGGCATATGATGTGTCATTTCACTGGTCACTACTGTGCCACACAAAGTTTAAACTGTCCCATGACACTGTTCATACATTTTGAGGCTTTAGTAATTTCAACACCACTATCAAAAAATAGTTCACTGCTATGTCATGCTGTAGCAAGTTCATAAAGTGTAGTGCTATGCCAACACAGGAAAGTATCCTTACCTGGGGCACCACATAAAAGGTAGACTGCTTTTAATTTTCAGTTTGCATACAATTACTCATCAATTGGAAGATCATCATCTCAATGAAAACTGGTTTTATGGTCAATCCTCAAATATACACAACACAGCTTTAAATAGATATGACTGTTTTTTATGTTTATTGTCACTGAAATCAATATGATAACTAGTTTGAGATGTCACATTGATATTTATCACCAGTAGACACTTTCACAATGCTACAAAACAGTATGACAATAACAAGGCAATTACAGTGCATTTTTATGTACTTAGTGTGACAAAACAAAATCACTACAATACTTTTCGTTTATACAGTTCATTAACACTTCAGCATTAATTACTTTTAATTAACAGGTTCTCGAGTAAGATTAAATATACTACTGTGTCAGCATCTTGAAATTTGTCCTCTGAGTAATGAATTTGTGTGGGATATGGTCTGAACAATATTCGGAAAGATTTGGACGTATACTACATACACACAAAGTAAACAGTGGGATGCAAGTGAAAAATGAGGCAAAGGAAGAAAATTAATCACGGATAGTAATGCAATAGCAGAAGGTGGGATAAATCCAGATTGATTGTTATGCTCTCTTTGCCACCTCACCCCCCCCCCCCACCCATCCCCCTCACACCCCCACCTCCCTTAATCTTTGCCTCCCTTTTCTAACATCAAATGGGTCTTTCTTCCCACCATCCTAAAAGCTTCCTCCCATTTCTTCCTCAATGAAGAAACTAACAGCTCCAAAAATGAGGATTACTTTTTTTCCTATATTTATTGTGCGTAAAAAAATTTAGTGCTGTAATTTTGCCTTCTGAAAGTAAGTACTGGCCAGGCAACTGTCTCTCTGTAATTTTACAGTTACAGAACACATTGCATTTTTCATTTACAGCAGGTATGTTGTTTATGTCTTTCCAGTCTATATTTTTACAAACACATCTTGAATTCCTCAGTTCTTTTTCATTTATTACTCTTGCAGTTTTCTATTCATTATTTTACAATGTGACTTTGCAGTTTTGGTGTACCTACAAAAATGTTGCTGGTAACAATGCTTCCAGTTCCAATAACTTTTGTTCCAAATTTTATAAAGGAAGTTACAGTATATAAAATGAAAAGAGACTGAAGTATAGTTCTAGAATAGGTATGCTCTAAAATTTAAATTTAAATCTGTACTTAGTATTACCTCATTCTTCTCAAAAGTTAAAAAAAATTAATAATGTATCGAGTTGTTTAATGAATGATTCAGCATCTGTATATTGGCACCATTACTGTTAACTTTCTATGAATTTTTCTTCTGTAAACCAAGCTTGAAAATGCTGATTACTTTCTTGAAAGGGCAGATTCAGCATATAGAAAAATCTGAATACCTTCCAGTGAAATGAAAAACAAAAGTAGAGAGATGAAATGTAGTCATAAAACATGAAGGGCCTCTAATACGGTGAAGAACAGTCTGCTGACAGAAATAAAAATGGATATCAATTTGAAAGACATAGGGCATACAGTATTAGAGTCAGAGATCAAAAGAGCTTTGGAAGACTTGTTATGAAACAGGTTAGAAACTGCAGATAACATCTCACAATTCTAAAATAATTGGGAGAAGTGGCAACCAAACAATTATTAAGGTTAGTGTGTAGTATCTATGAGACTGGGGAACAATCACTGGACTTTCTGAAGAACACCATCTATACAGCCCTGAAGATATCAAAGACGGATAAATGCAAGAACTTTTGCACAGTTAACTTAACAACTCATGCATCCATGTTGGTGACAAGAATTGACGATGAGCAAATTGTTGATGTGCAAAAATATAGAATAGAATTTTATTTTCTCATAATATATAATTTCAAGTCATTCACTTAACACACAGGAGACTTCTCAAAACACAAAAATCTGTCTACAGTTTTTCTTAAAATATCATGAATGTAATATACTGTACTGAATAAATAATAGAAACATTACTAATTTTTTAAAATAACAAACCATAACACCCCAAGCACGTGTTCCTCCTGCCCAAACTTTCAGATCATCCTCCATGAACTCTTCAGTTGAATAGTTAACATTTCTGCACCAGTTTGATAAGTAAATTTTTTTCAGTGCTTATAAATTAAAACTGTGCAATCCTTTTCCTTTTCTTTGTTCTAAATTTTAATACCCTTATGCTGTGGAATTTGATCATAAAGTTTTAAATAGTGGGTGGGCAGCATAAAATTGTTTTCATTTCTGGTGTTGTAATCATTTAGAAATTGATTTGCTGCAAATAAATTAGTGTTACTGTGTACAAAGGTAATTGTTCATAGACATGCACTGAGGGAACACTTATATACTTTTATTTTTAGGACTGGATGGCATGATTTTCTTTGATTTACATTGTGAATGTTTCTAATAATAGTTGTTTGAAGTTCTAATATAAAGACATATGGTTTGAGCTGCCCCAAAATATACTTCTGTGCCTCATTACTGATTTGAAGTAGCTGTGGTGTACTGTTTTTCTTATGTTCATGCTGGTAACTTTGTATAATACATTATTGTAGATACCAGATTATTTAATTTATTTGCAAGGTACTGTATATGTGAGCCCCATGATAAATTTTTATTTACTTGCATTCCTAGGAACTCCGCACAGCTAGTTTCCTGCAAATCTTGGATTTTGTGATGGATTTAGACATCATTTAATTTTGCTTGTTTCATTTTAAACTGCATTAACTGAGTTTTACCATGTTTCATTTTAACCCATTTATATGAAATCAAGCATCTAATTTTTCTAAGGCATTTATGACAGTCTGAGGAATTTAGTCAGTACCGTTAGTTTCAGTGATTACAGATGTGTCATCTGCAAATAAACCCAAGTGACACACAATATTAAGCTGTAGGTCATATATGTAAAACAGAAACAGGATGGGACATAAAACAGACCCTTGGGCTATTCATTGGGAAATGGTTTTCCATTCTGAAGCATAATTTTCTCTCCCTGATATTAAAACCACTCTGTCTAATAGTGTGCCCATAATTCCATGTTTTTCCAGTTTAGAGAGTAGGAAACAGTGGTTTATCCTATCAATAGATAGGTCACAAAAAATTCCTGTGGTGTGCGGGAAGTTGTCTAAAAAGGAGATAATAGGCATATTATCTATGGACTGGTTGATACCAGATAATGTGCTTTTACCTTTCTGAAACTCATAATGATTTCTTGAAACTATATTGAATACAAATTTTGAATTGTTATTGTGACAACCTTATCAAATAGTTTTGATAGTGTTGGAAGGAGACAGACTCAGTGATAGTTTTTCTTGGTTCATTTGTGCCTTTTTTGAATAGTGGTTTATTTATTTATTTATTTATTTATTTCATGTTCCATAGATCCAGTTATTGAGTCAATCACAAGGATATGGAACGTGTCAAATTGTACAGGTTTCAATTTAAACTTACAATAAATACAAGGGCAATTCAATGCCAAATTGTACATAGTTTAAGTAAGACATACTATAAATACAGTAATAGATACAATGTCAGCTAGATAACATAACAACCATTTAACAGAAAAAGGAGTTTCAAATAAAGGTTAAAAATAAGAGCACAAAGTTAAATCAGATATTAGGCCTACAAGAGTAAATACAGGTATAGCCAATCTGTTGATACAGAAAGTGCGCTAATGCTAAAATGCACAATAAAATCAATTGAACTACTTCTAGACACAATAAGTTTAGTGATGGTATACATTTTCTTTCAAATATTCATCCACAGTATAAAAAGATTTCTCTGTCAGGTAATCTTTGAGAACTTGTTTAAATTTTGGCAGTTCTGTATGAACACATTTGATATGTAGTGGGAGAGCATTGAACAGCTTAATGCTAGAGTAGTAAACTCCTTTTTGTACCAGAGTGAGACGTTTCATTTCAAAATGTAGATTGTTTTTGTTTCTGGTGTTATAGCCATGGAATTTACTGTTGTCTTGGTAGATAGAATAATTTTTGCACACAAAGGTCAGCAAGGAAAAAATATACTGTGAGGCAGTTACTAGGATACCTATCTTCCGAAACAAGTGCCTGCAAGAGTGTCTTTGATGGAACCCACACATTATTCTGATTGCTTTTTTTTGGACAGTGAAAACTTTTTTTGCAAGCGGTTGGTTCCCCCAGAATATGATAGCATATGACATCAATGGGTGGAAGTAACCAAAGTAGGCAACCTTAATGGTGTCAACTTAAGCCACTGAAGAAATTTCTTGTAATGCAAATGTTGCCGGTTTAACTATTGCATACTTCAGAGTACCTGGAAAGCAGCCTTCTTCAAAGAACTGATTAACTATTGTGGATAATGGCTGCACAATTATTTCAGAAACTGTCTTTTATCCCTTTTTTGGTATTCCATCCTGCTGGTGTTTCACATTTTAGTGATTAGTACAGCATTTTCCATATCATTTGCAGTAATTGTGCTGAAAGTGCCAAAAGAATTATCTTCAGGTTCTTCAGTGTCAAAGAAATTTACATTTTCTATGCTATTTTCAATGTTAATGTTTGATTTACTTACATTTGTAAAGAATTCTTTAAACAGTTCTGAAATTTGAGCGCTCTAGTGCCTGTTTCAGGCTTGATCACTGACTATAGTGCTTTGATTAGTTTTACTATCAAAACTCTATCTATTCTTTTGCTGTCTTTACAACTTTCTTAAAAATATTTTTGTAATTTTTACATAGGTCAAAAAACCAATACATTTGTTGTGTTTTAGTTCCCTGTGTAGCTGTCTTTTTCTTGCAGTAGATAGTTTTATTCTTTCAGTAATCCATTTTACTTTATTTCCTACTTTTTTATGGTGTACAGTAAGACAGAAAGTCTCATTAAAAATATTCAGAAAATTTTTCAGGAATTTGGAAAAAATTATACAACTGGGAATACTATGCTCTATTTTCCATTCCGCCTTATTTAATCTATGGTGGAATAAGTCCATATTCTCTGTACTGAACTGCCATTTGGTGTGGGTTTGTTTGGAACAAAGTTCTACTGTTTTTGGTGACCGTATAGACAGGGCACTATGGTCAGAAAGTCTTAAATCAAAACAAAACTTATTTGCCCCATTATAACTAAACTGGTTTAAATATTATCTATACATGTTGCTGACCATTTGTTTAGTAGGCTAAAATCAATAAAATTAGCATTGAAACCAAATTTTTAAAACATGTCAATGAATTTTGTCAAACTGTGGGCTTCACTAGCTAAATCCATGTTGAAATCAACAGCTATTATGACTCTTTTCTTGGTTTCTTTTTTAAGTTTCTTCATTAGGCACTGAAATTTGGATAAAAATAGTTTAGGTTATTCTGCATCTGTAATTCTATACAAAAAAAAGCAGCTTTGAAATATACATTTTCCATTATTTATGCATTATATCTACATGATTTTTAGTGTGATACTCATCTAAAGCAATCAAAATTTTGTTGATTGATTTTATTATTATTATTATTATTATTATTTTGCCCTCAGAGATTTTGGTACAATAAAATTCTGCTGTCATCCCAGTCAGTTTTCCTTTCCTATTGACATGTAGGTTATGACTCATTAAACTGCATCTGTCAATAGCATCAACAGAGACCAAGCATATGTTCAGCCCTCTAACTCCATGTTGACCCTCTTGTAATTTTGCCAGATGGTTAGTTGGTTAATTTGGGGAAAGGGCCCGAACAGCGAGGTCATTGGTCCCATTGGATTAGGGAAGGATGGGAAAGGAAGTAGGCCGTGCCCTTTCGAAGGAACCATCCTGGCATTTGCCTGAACTGATTTAGGGGAATCACAGAAAACCTAAATCAGGATGGCCAGAATGGGTTTGAACTCTCGTGCTTCTGAATATGAGCCCAGGTCCACCAGATGTATCAGTGAATCAAAGAATATAATTATGCATAAGAACATGGAGTGCCCAGAGCAACAGTGAGCCTCTCTATTATCTGCAAACCAACGGCTCTTCTATCTTGTGCAGAAGTTGGACCCTTTATATGACCCATCAGTGCTGCCCCTTGATAAAATTCATTCACTTTTAAGTGAAGATTTTGCTACAAAAATGCATGTAGTGGCCACTCGTATAGAGTTCCTTCAACATCATAAGGCAACAGCAGATGGTTAGGCGTTATGGATCACAGGGCTACAAGATCTGAGCAGAAAATGCAAGTTTACATGATCTCGTGGACTTTAATATGCAAAATCATCAATACATAATGTGGTTATCTGAGTAGCACAGGGCAGTGATATGCCCAAGCTTTACAACAGTCAGAATCTTACTCAACTGAAGTCTTGCATAGTGTAAGGGCTTTCTTAGATTTCTCAAACAGTGCAGGCTCACATTTCCACTGACTGTGAGATATCAGAACTTTCATTTTTAGCACGACCTAGTCCATACGATGAAACTGCAAAAATTTTGCCCATTCCAGATGTCAGCTGAGTGGCTCCTATTTGACTGAACAGGAATAAAATCCAGTCCCATAACAGTTTTTCCAGCTGGCCCTAATGAAAATTTTGCAGACTGCTCAATTGTCCTTGTTGTTTATCCTTACCTGCTATACATAAATGCCCATATTATACTGGTGTCTCCATCAGGTTACCTTCCATTACTAATGTCGGTGCACTCAGTAACTGTTTTATGACTTTCAAATGATAGAGAACAACAATCAGTCATCCTTTTCTTGCAGGTTTTATTTGGCAAATCTAGATTTCTGCCTGAACAGCAGGGGACTAACGTACTAGAACATGCACTGATATTATGAAATGGTGCACTGATAATGGCGAGGCACTAGCTGAAACTAGATTTGCAGGATAAAAGCTGCTCTATCATTTAAAATACTGGTGTCTGTCAACAGTGTCATTTTCAGGGTCATACAGCAAATGTTTGTCAGAGCTGGCCAGCCCATAAGCATTTGAGTGTGCTGCAGCAAATAAATGACATCACACAGTTTAAGGGTAGCACCATGCAGTCTTACACTGTCAACAATGGTTCACAGTATTCCCATTTTATTCCTTTTTTATATAGCAGCCTGAGTCTCAATTATTAATGAGCCTACATATCTCTGATTAAGGCCTCACACTTAAAATTAGTAGTGGCTATGTTGTGGACTTACACTTATCGTGAAATTCTGATACTAGGGCAGTTGTTCTCAAATTAATGTATAAGCCAGGAATGGGAGCCTTTACTTGTAGCAGAACCCTCAATGGTAAATATTTCTGACTTGGTTGTGAATAACAGATTTTGGGCTTTCTGTGCAACACTCAGTCCAAGCAATTTAGAATACTGTTCTGTGTGAAGACGTGAATTCCTTGCATCTCCAGTATTCTCCCTTGTTCTCTTTGGGCCAAGGGATGGCTTCTGATTTCTTCACTCACTCCTTCTTCGGGAGCACCAAAATTTTCCAAAGCCCTCCTGATGCCTTTAGCCTTGTGGGGTGAGGTTAAAGTAGAAATAGACTGCTTGGATGAGCTAAAAGTACTGTTCCTAATTCCTTACAGCAGATGGGCATCACCTTTAGTTGTTGTTCCCAAACAAAGCATTTTGCAACCACTTTTTGGGGCCTTCAGAAATATGGCAAATGGTCAGTTGATTGTGGACTTCTATGCCATATCACATTCCAACAAATTATTTTCAAATTGGATTGGAGTTCAGTATTTCTCTCAGATTGATCTTTTGGAAACTTATCTTCAGCTTTCCTTGGACTAGATTTTCAAAGGCATTCTGGTATTAAAAGCTGCTTATATTGATGGAGGAGAACAAACTATTGCCAATATTCCACAATGCATCAATTATCTGGATACAGGAGCAGCATATGTAGAATCTCCAGTGAGTACTTTCCATCATTTTGCAAGCTGGGTTAAAGAGTAACTTGTCTAAATGCTCCTTCTTTCAGCCTTCCATTAAGTATATAGGATACATCATTATCTGGGAAGGCCTTAAACTGATGTCATGGGATGTGGCAGCCATTTCCTGTACTCCTACACTAAAGAGCATATTGACTTTTAGGGTGAGGTAACATATTATGCCTAATTTGTCTCCAAAATTGTGATAGCCCATCTGTAGAATCAATTTTTGATAAAATGAGCACCTTTCCAGTGGTCTATGGACTGTGCACAAGCATTCCTTAAGCTTAATCAATGTCTTGTAATTGCTCTTTGCCTGGATTTGTATCAGCCTCTTTTACCTCCCATCTTGATCACAGACTGTGTCAGCACATGGCATTGGAGCCATGCTATAACAAAAGTACCCACATGGTTTGGATCAACTGTTGTGACTCGCCGATCTTTCAAAGTGCCGCCACCCAGTTACGCGCGTCCTCTACATGTGGCGATGTTTGCCAGCCATGCAGCAGCAGCGCCACCTCAGCAGCCAGCCAGCCAGCGGCCGCTAGATTCAAACTCAGTTATGATTTGACTGTTACAGTGTACACACATCTTACTATGTTTACTTGATCTGTGACTTTCATGTATTGCGTCTTCCTTGAAACATATTTGTTCAACTTGAAGTTATAACAATTGGCGACGATGATAAGATTTTTCTTTTCCATCGTTGACCCACACGTTTCCATGGCTACTTTAGAACAACTATTGCAAGGTCTCATAGAACAGCAAACGCTTCTCACAAATGTGATTCATGATTTCGTCACAGCATCAAATGCAGGGCGTCTCTCGTCATTGTCTCTACCTCCTTTTCCTCCTTACGATGAGATGGCGGAAGACTGGTCTGATTACGAAAAACGTCTTCGACAGCACTTCTTGGCATTTCATGTCGCGGACAAACAAACATGTAAGTCTCTGTTCCTTTCATGAATTTCACCTCAAATGTATCAGCTGTTGTCACAATTGGCTCCTTTGAAAGATCCTGCGTCTTTGTCCTTTGCTGAAATGTGCTCACTACTGTCCATCTATTTTCAAAAGCAAACGCATGTGGTAGCCTCTCATGTTGCCTTTAATCATTTTCAAAAACAACCAAATCAATCCTATTGCACTTGGGCTGCTGAACTTCACGGCCTCAGTAGAAAGTGTCAATTTGTTACTGAAGTTCACAAAGAATCCTAGGCCGATTCCATAGTACGGGATGCTATTATCTGATCAGCACCTGACAAAGAAGTTAGGCAACTTGCCCTTCAGTTGGCAAATCCAACTCTAGATGAAGTCCTATCCATCGCTCAATCTTTTGAAATTTCTCGCGCTGCTGCAGCGCAAATAGAGGCATGGGGTGACATTGGGGAATTACAACCTCTTTGCGCTGTTGACGAAGCATGTGGCGTGTCCCCGCGGGCCGACGTGGCTGCAGTACACTCCCAAGCGCAGCCTCGGCCTAGCCATAAAAAAACCTCTAAGAAACTGCAGCAAAACCCACGGCAACTTCCTCCATGTCTGCGGTGTTTTACGAAACATTCATGAGAAGATTGTCCACAAAGGGTCATGTGTCATCCGTTTGCAAATCCGACCCCGTACATGATGTTCATGAACATGACACTGATTCTGATTCTGTGTTGTCTGTCAATTGTACTTCTTCCCTTTCAGGGAAGTCATTCCTCACTGTCCAAATACCTGGTCGAGATGTTCGCATGCAGGTGGATACTGGTTCTGCTGCCACTATCATCAGTTCTCAGACATATCTTCAGTTGGGTTCTCCAATCCTGCCACCTGTCAGTAGGCAATTACGGGCTTACAATAAAAAGAAAATATCTCTCTTGGGACAATTTGATGCTGAGGTATCTTACAAATCTGTCATTCACACTGTTCCCATATTTGTGGTCGACCATAGCAACGTGGAGAATCTTTTTGGTTTCAATGCCTTTCGCGTTTCTTCATAGATGACTCTGTCAATATCGTCTCTGATGCTATTCCTTATGCTCCATTGGATTCTTTGTCGATGACATTTTTGTCCCTTTTTTCTCCTGGGTTAGGCCCATGCAAATGACTTTGAAGCTCATATCATGCTCAAACCCACTGCTTGGCCTAAGTTTTTTCGGGATCAGCCCATTCCTGTGGCCCTTCGTGTTCAGGTCAAACGGGAGCTGGATCGTCTCACTGCTTCAGGGGTCTTGCTTCATGTCACTTCCAGTGAGTGGTCCTCTCCTGTCATTGTCGTTGCTAAGCCAAATGGTGATATTCGTCTCTGTGGCGATTTCAAAGCCACTGTAAATGCTCAATGCCTTATCGACACTTACCCTATGCCTGAAGAATTGTTCACTAAACTTGCTGGAGGCCAGTATTTTTCTAAACTTGACCTGTCGGAAGCTTATCATTAACTTCCTCTCGACACTGCTTCCCGGCAGTTTCTGGTCCTTAACACGCCTTCCGACCTCTATCAATACCAACGATTGCCATTTGGGGTTGCCAGCGCCCCCGCTTTCTTTCAGCGATTCTTGGAACAATTATTGCTCACTGTCCCTGGGTGCATAAATTACCAGGACGACATTGTTGTCACTGGCTCCATCACTGACGAACATCTTCAAAATCTCCGCACACTTTTTCATGTCTTACAGACTGCTGGTCTTAAGTGTAATCTTCAGAAATCAAAATTTTTTCAGGCATCTATCACGTACTTGGAGTTTCAACTCTCTCGGGATGGTATTCGTCCACTTCAGCAAACTGTGACTGCAATCGATGCCCTTCCTCGCCCTACATCTGTTAAGGAACTGCAGGCCCTCTTGGGGAAAATAGCATACTATCACAAGTTTTCACCGTCTGCTGCTTCGGTGGCTCAGCCGTTGCATCACCTGTTGCATAAAAACGTGCCTTTTCACTGGTCCGCTTCATGCGATGCGGCTTTCCAGAAATTGAAGACTATGCTGGAACAGGCCCTGTCCCTGGCTACTTATTGACCTGGCCAACATCTTTTTCTTGCCACGGACACCTCTCAATACGGGGTCAGTGCAGTCCTTGAACACCATTTTTCTGACGGTTCTGAACAACCCATTGCTTATGCCTCCAAAACACTCACGGATGCCCAATGAAAGTATTCTCAAATTGAAAAAGAAGCTTTGGCCATTATTTATGCTCTTCATAAGTTTGGTGTTTTTCTCTATGGATCCAAATTTCATCTTGTTACGGATCACAAACCACTTGTTTCCTTGTTTCATCCATCAACGTCACTTCCCGACAAGGCTGCACACCGCCTCCAGCGTTGGGCTCTTTACTTGTCTCGTTTCAATTATGAGATTCATTTCCAGCCGACGGCTCAACATGCGAATGCTGATGCACTGTCTCGCCTTCCCATGGGTCCTCATCTGGCATTCGATAGGGACGAACTTTAGTGTTTCCACCTGGATGTTGCCAAGCAGCGGGTTGTGGATGTGTTCCCCATCACCGGGGACCGACTGGCAGCTGCTATGGGTTCTGACCCTACCCTGTCCCAGGTTTTACGCTGTATTCAGAATGGTTGGCCAGATCATCCATCCGCTAAGACTTCCTACGCTTTGCGTTATCACCTCACGGCTAGGGATGGTGTTATCCTCCTTTCCACCGAAAATGCTTCGCCGTGTGTTGTGGTACCTACGTCTTTGCATGCTTCGGTCTTGCGCCTCCTTCACCAAGGGCACTGGGGTGTCTCTCACCCAAAATTTCAGGTGCGCCGTCATGTGTACTGGCCCAGCATCGACTCTGAAATCGCACACATGGTCGCTGCGTGCGGCCCTTGTGCGTCACAGGCCGCCGCCCCGAAGTCATCTTTGTCACCGTGGCCTTCGCCTGAGAAGCCCTGGGAGCATAGTCACGCTAAATTTGCGGGAACTTTTTTAGGTACTTATTGGCTTCTCATTATTGACGCCTACTCTAACTTTCCTTTCATTGTCCGTTGCACGTCGCCTACCACCGCGGCAACCACCAATGCTCTAGCTCGCATTTTCTCTTTGGAAGGCCTTCCCTCTACTCTTGTTAATGATAATGGTCCACAATTTGCCTCTTCCAATTTTGTGGATTTTTGTGCCCGTCACAGCGTCATGCATGTCACGGCCCCTCCGTTCCATCCACAGCCAAACGGTGAGGCTGAACAACTGGTCCGCACATTTAAGGCTCAGATGAGGAAACTCCTGACTTCTTCTGCTGCTGATGATGCGCTTCTCCAATTTCTGGCTTCTTACCATTTCACCCCCATGGGCGACCACAGCCCGGCTGAGCTCTTACATGGCGGCATGCTACTTCATTTTCTGCGGCCTTCCGCCTCACGGCCATGGGTGCCTTTGCTTGGCCGGTTCACCACCGACGACCTTGTATGGGTATGGGGATATGGCAGGCAGCCAAAATGGAGTCCTGGCCCCATCTTATGACACCATGGCCAACGCCTGTATGAGATACAGATGGACACGGGTGTTGCAGTGCCTCATTCAGACCAGCTTCAGCCTCGTATGCCAGCAATGCCTGATCCGGATGCTGCTACACCACCTTCGGCTCTACCTCTCACCATCATATCGGTGCCAGCACAAGAACTGACGCCACCAGGAGACATGCCCATGCAGGAACCAGATGACCATCATCTGTCGGAGCAACTCTACTCGCCTCCTTCTCCTATGGACGCGGAAACATCGCCCATGTCTCCTGTTATAACAACCAGGCTTGCCGCAATGGGCAGATTGGTGCACGGGGCCCCAGCAGATTTGACCCCCATGTCTCCTGTCATCTCGACCCGTTACTGACACTTACGTCCGTACAGGAAGCCTCCTCCTCGAGACTATACGGCCAGTCAAACGACACCTATGGACATTAGCAATCTACGGGTCACCTCCATCAAGACCTGTGCAAAAACTTCAAAGGGGGGAAAAGTGTTGTGACTCGCCGATCTTTCAAAGTGCCGCCGCGCAGTTACGCGTGTCCTCTACATGCGACGCTGTCTGCTAGCCATGCAGCAGCAGCGCCACCTAAGCGGCCAGCCAGCCAGCGGCCGCTAGACTCGGACTCAGTTATGATTTGACTGTTAAAGTGTACACACGTCTTACTCTGTTTACTTGATCTGTGACTTTCATATATTGCGTCTCCCTTGAAATATATTTGTTCAGCTTGAAGTTATAACAACAACCTATTGTGTTTGCCTCTAACGCACTCACCATGTAACAAGAAAATTATTTGCAGATAGAGAAGGAGGGATGGGCAGTTAACTTTGGTATGCAGAAGTTTTAACACTATGCATATGCTTGAGAAATTAGCAAGAGAGAAGTTTTAAAACATATCATGAGAGCATGGTCTGACAGTGGTGACTTTCCAGGTGACCCCTGGGCATCTAAAAAGGACCAGACAGCTGCTGACAATAGTAGGGAATTTTCTTTCCCCATTAGTAGGTAGCAAGCAGCGGACCTCCAGCCTGGGCCACAGTGCTTATCCAGTACAATGGCATCTTCTGTTGCAGTATGAAAGATGGCTATATTGAAATATGAGTACTTTATAACTCCATATTAATTTGATGTTTCACAGTACAATAAATCCAAACATATCAGTGGGCTTGCAGCACTGAGGCACATTTATTAAGACGTTTATACTATAAATCTCATAAAAAAACTGTAAAAGTTAATTAAACACACTTAACACATATACTTACAATAGTTACTTCAAATTAATAACTGTTAAACACTTCATGTGATCTTTATGAATGAAGTATTGGATCATAGCTTAGAACTCTAGCTACTATCTCTCATAGTCACACATTGATATATATTTTATTTGTTGAATTATTGTGTATTATATCCCTTTATTGTGTAAATGTGTCATATCATAGTATCCTCCACAATACACAGCAAATGAAAGCAGTATGGTATTTCTCAGATCTAACCATTTGTTACCATGTTATGTTATGTTTATCTCAATTATTAAATGTTTCAGAATGATAACTAGAAGTTATGTTGGCCTGCATTACAACCTTTGTAACTTAAACATGGTAAATGATCCATAAGATTTAATGCCAAAAGTAGACTGAACAGGAAAAGATGCATCAGTTGAGCAGGCCAGACTCATGTTTTAATGTGTATTCTTTATTATTTGTTATAAGTGTGTATGTGCTAGATCATTTGCAGAAATTTTCTTTGCTTGCGTGCTTATTTTTATTGCTTGCACTGTCTGTTTATTGCATTTGCCTATTCCAAAACGAGCAGCCCACACCTCCCACCCCCTGCTCAGGCACTTCACCTCAGCAATAGATGAAATACAGCTAATACAGATGTTTCAGTTCAAGACACAGCAAATTGCAACCCTTCTCAACATAGTACAGCAATTACTCGCCAACTGAGCCACAAATGCAACAACTGTAGCTCCAAAAGCCACACCGCCTTTTTGCCAGTTTAACGAAAAAGATGAGGACTGACTCAAGTGGTTGCAACAGTATGATGCCCACATCATTGCTCACAAAGTATCAGGTACTGTGAAACTACATTACTTTTTGTCAATGGTAGGAAGTGCAGTTTTTTGCCTTATTCAGGAATTGTTCCCTAACACAACTTTGAGTGAACTTTCCTATGATCAGGTCAGTTCTCTAACTAACTATTATGACTAACAAGTGAATGCAGTGGTAGCTAGGTACCAATCCTTCCATGGCAAGAGAAGGTCAGAACAAACTTATTAGAAGCAGGTAACAGATTTTCAGGATATGATGAGGAAATGCAAATTCAAATATGCTTGTGGTACTTTATATTCAGATGTTATATTGCTTGATGCAATCATGTACAGTGTAACTGATGTCAAACTTAGTGAACAGATTTTGAAACAGTCAGATCCATCATTACAGCACATAGTGAAAATTCTAAATCAGTATGATTCAGGTGCCGTAGTGGCCAATAAACTTGACAATAAATTTGAGCAGCCACCAAATTGTTAGGTTGAGTCATCCCTTGCTCATGACAAGCCCAGTAGGCAGCAACAGCATGCACATGCCACGCCACATAAACAGTTCTTTAAACAGGTGACCCTGTTAGTGAATAGAATTAAGTCATGCCCTCGGTGCTATTCATGGCACAAACACCAAGATTGCCCATCCAGACATGCACAGTGTTATGATTGTGGCAAGAAAGGTCACGTACATTCCATATTTTTGTGATGGAAGAAACATAAGAAATATGCCCACTCACAAAAATCTAGTCATGAGACTCAGGTAATCAGTGCAGTGTATTCAAAGCCTGCTGCAGGCATTAACAAAACTAGCAAGCAAACAGCTTCTTCAGTGCTACACCAGTCCAACAAAATTTTTGTTCATTCGCAATTAGTGGCAAATACATGAAATTTCAGTAGCACATGGGTCCCCATGTTACATTGCTCAATTGTAACACATCTGAACTGTTAGGCTCCCCACACCTATCTAAATCTAGCATGCACCTGATAACTTATAATGGACAAGACATGTCCATTCTCAGAAAATGTACTATGTCTGCCATGTATCGCTCACATCCACAAACTGTGTCTTTCACTGTGCTACAGTCATGAGATTGTGAGAACATATTTGGCCTTGATTTGTTTGGCTTTCACATTCAGGATAATGTGTTGTCAGTGACTGCATTCAATGGAAAAGACAGTGTAGTTGGCTTGCTGAAAGAATTCCCTGAACTCTTTTCTGAAGGTTTAGGCAAGGCTAATAACTTTGTTGCACATATTACTATGAAAGACAATGCTCAGCTGAAATTTTTCCAAGCCAGAACTGTTCCCATTGCATTACAGGACGAAGTGGCTGTTGAACTTAAAGAATTGCAAGATAGTGGGGCTATTGCTCCCATACAAGCTACTCAATGGGCAAGTCCACTGGTTTTGCTCCGCAAACCTTCAGGTTGCATTTGCCTCTGTGTTGACTTTAAGTCTACAGTCAACCCACAAACTGTGATAAATACTTATCCGTTGCCACACCCAGAGGATCTCATGGACAGATTAGGCACTGGTCGCTACTTTTCAAAAATATATTTGTGCAACACATATCTTCAGGTACCACTATATGAAGAATCTCAAACCATGTGTGTTGTGAACACTCATTTGGGCTTGTTTAAATATTTGCATTTGCCTTTTGGCAGTGCTTCCGCGCCCACAATTTTCCAATGGTATTTGGAACAGCTGACTGCTCAAGTACAAAACTGTTCAAACTATTTGGACAATATTGTCATAGCAGGTCATACACCTGAAGAACACCTTGCAAATTTGTGTGCTTTGTTTCATGTGTTATCTGATGCAGGACTAAACTGTAGACTGGCCAAGTGTGATATTTTTAAACCTGAGTTGCAGTATCTTGCTCATGTCATAAACAGTCAAGGTGTATATCCTCTTTAGTCACATTTGTTAAAGATGCATGACCTCCCAGTTCCTTGCAATTTTACAGAATTGCAGTCAGCCTTAGGGAAAATTAACTATTGTTCATACCAAACTCTTCACAAATCGCAGCTCCATTGTGTAGTATCATTGTCACAGATATTACTACAACGCCGTGCCAACACAAGGTTGGCAGCCCGTCATCTGCTGAGCACAGCTCACTCTAGCGGGCTGTGCCTCATTCGCTTCTTAGCTAGATTTCAACCTAGGCAGACGCACTTTCATAATCGGTCCTCAGCCAGTTCTGTTTGCATTGATTCTCTGAGGAGGGCCCATCAGGCTTAGTCCCTCAGAATATGTTGTATTAGTCCATGGTATTCCATGTTTTGAGCTGTAGTCCTACAAACTACTGAAGATAAGTAATTTTCATTGTACTATGTGTTTCTTGAATAATAATCCTTCTCTCTAACAGTGTGCCGTACCGCATATTATTGCAACCTGGACTCATTCAGCTCCTATCAGCTTGGCCTCCTTCTTATTTGCATTTAGTAATGAGCTGAAAACACCCACACGTTTTGTCCCTCTAAACTTCTCCTTTGTTGTCCCGATGGTTTCCACTACATCGGCGAGTACCATTGGGATGTTGACATCGATTCTCTGTCTGGAGGGTCTGCCGGAAGTGCCTGTCTCCGACAACAACCCCACAGTTTGTTTCCAAGGAATTTAAAACATTTTCTGCTGAAAATGGCATTCGCCATCTGACTACCACCCCGTTTCACCCACAGTCGAACGGCGAGGCTGAACGGTTTGCCTGAAAGTTCAAGTCACAGATGACTAAGTTGCGTGCTATGCATTATCACGAGCATGCTCTTTGGACCTTTTTGTCGTCCTACCTCCCCCACCCACGTGGTACTCACTCCCCGGCTGAGTTGCTTCATGGTCGCGCCTACAGGTCGCTTTTGCAGTTACTGCGGCCTCCTTCACCACTCGCTTCCGCTGTGTCACCTCCTTCTGGCTTCATGCCGCATGCTATGGTCTTCTACAGAGTTTTTATGGGCAGGCAGTGTTGGAAGCAGGGGTGCATCATTCGCTCGCTCGGCCATGCTCTATATCTTGTTTCTTGTCTGTCCGGCTTGGTCAAGCGGCACAGGAAGTAGCTACGGTTGTGCCGCCTTCCGGTTTCTGCCGCCTCCTCTTTTTTGGCAGATGCTGACATCTTGCAGTCTCCCTCAGAGCCCGCGTCGCTGCCGTGGGTGGCGTGCTTCCCTGGTGCGCCCACTGAGCATGTGCCATCACTCTCGGCGCGTGGCCTGCGTGCCCCTCCTGTGCATACGCATCAGCCACCATTGCTGACAGCGACTGCCACAGCCCACCGACCATCGACCGTAGCTTCCACGCTGGCCAACCACCGGACGCTGTCCCCGATGCCGCTCTCACTGCCTCCGCCAGTGGCGCTGGGTCCGCTACTGGCTGAGGCTTCTGCCTTGCCGGTCACTCTGCCGCATACCACCACCACGGCTTCGCCCCCATTGCCCATGGATGTCGAGCTCTCCCCATCCCCTTCAGGCCTACCTGGGGGTGGTGTGCGATCTGAGGAGGTTTTTGTACTGGGTTTCTCCCTCACTCCCTTGTATGAATGCAGGACCGCGGGCGGGCAGACATCCTGAGCAGTCCCTCTGTCCGCCCCCTCAGTTCTGCGCCCCCGGGTCCCTCCTCTCGACGTCGCAAGCCTTGTTCCACGCCGCCGTGACATTTTGGGGGGGAGGGGTGTAGTATCATTGCCACAGATACTACTACAATGCCGTGCCAACACAAGGTTGGCAGCCCGTCGTCCCGACCACAGCGCACTCTAGCAGGCTGTGCAGCTCGACGGAACTGGAGTGTGCTTTGTTTACTTCTTAGCTAGATTTCAACCTAGGCAGATGCACTTTCATAATCGGCCCTCAGCCAGTTCTGTTTGCATTGATTCTCTGAGGAGGGCCCATCAGGCTTAGTCCCTGAGAACATGTTGTATTAGTTCATGGTATTCCATGTTTTGAGCTGCAGTCCTACAAACTACTGAAGATAGGTAATTTTCATTGTACTATGTGTTTCTTGAATAATAATCCTTCTCTCTAAAGTGTGCCGTACCACATATTATTGCAATCTGGACTCCTTCAGCTCCTATCAACTCGACCTCCTACTTATTTGCATTTAGTAATGAGCTGAAAACACCCACGCGTTTTGTGCCTCTAAACAGTGAGACACAATACATTGCATCGCAAGAACATCCCCTTGTTCAGACAGATGAATGCCAAGATGCTTTTTGAAAACTTAAAAATGCATTGCTCAGTGATTGATGCTTGGTTCACTTTCATCCTGACAAGCCAGTTGTGTTGCAAGCTGACACTTCTTCTTATGGAATCGGTGCAGTACTTTCATACAGATTTGGTGATAAAGACAGACTTATTGCTTTTGAATCAGAAGTGTTATCCAAAGTTCAGTGTAACTATTCACAAATAGAGAAAAATGCATTGGCTATTGTGTATGGTGTCACCAAATTCCACCACTATTTGTATGGCAGATAATTCTACTTAGTAATGGATCACAAGACATTGCAGACCTTGTTTCATCTGATGAAGCCACTTCCTGTGCAAACTGCCCAAAAATTGCAAAGATGGGCTTTGCTTTTGTCTCAGTACCAGTACAACATTGTGTATCATCTGACAGCTTAACATGCTAATGCGGACTGCGAGCTAACATCTCAAAGATGTTCAGGCTCACATGCCATTCCTCTTCAACAAAATGTCCTGGCTCAAACTCATCTAGAGGTTGAACCGCATGTGTCGCATTACACACTCTAAATTGGACACTTGTGACCCTTTGGTTAAATTGTCTGGCTGATGGCAAGTTTGCGGGACTGTATGAACAATACAATCTTAATACAACATATAACACCAGTACTAATAATATTGGGAACTAAATTAATGACCCATAAATGATGTAGGCCACACAGTTGTGATTTGATTAGAATAATGTTTATTCAGAAAGCAAACTAATAGTGATAGTTGTTGTATTTAGAATTAATGTAACACTCGAGTGCATATCCATCTGACACAGTTCGATCATTCACAATCTCATCACAAATTACAAGTCCAATACTCTAACTTGTTAACTATGCGAAAAGTTAGAGTTCACACCAGGTGCAAGCCTGCGCACCACTCAGAGACTAAGTCCCGGGATACCACATAACGTGAAATTTTCTAAGTAGTTTCACTTCCTAGCTACATAAGACCGACCGTCCACTTTCATGTCTCCACCCACTTTCGTGTCTCCAGCCAAACTGTCTCTTTGCCTATCTCTGGCCACATCCCCCACATGCCATTGTTGCTCAACTGACTAGGGCAGTTCCCTTTCCTGAAGCTGTCCATTTGACTGGCTACAGCTTATTCTACATTATTTTACATTTTTAACATATTTAAATAATCAAAGCTTGACCACTTTCACTTTCTAAATAAAGTAACAATAATATCCATTACATAATAAACATTAAATTCTTTTACATAAAACCAATACAATTTCCTTCTTACCTTTGAATGCCACAGCCAGTAGCCATGCACCAATGTGCTTTCTGATAAATAAATAAAGAACAAAAGTAACTATTATGCTCTAAACTTTACAACAAATATTCTATTACCTAATGATTCAATAAGGTGTCATGCTGTCATCATTAAATATGTTTTGTGTGGAGGAAATGATGATCTGATGCTTAACTGAAAATACTGATAATTTAAATTTACTGTATCTTTTAAACAAATAAAGTTACAAGGTTGGTATTTACAACGTTTGTAATTGTAATGATGTGCTTCTATATGAAATGTTGATTGTTGAGATTTACCAAAGCATTCAGATTTTAGCATTCAGGTCTTTGTTACAAAACTTGTTAATTTCACTTTAACAGCAAATCCTAAACTCTTATAGATATGATCAATATTGAAGTTTTATTTGGATCACCATGAAAATTTATGAAGGATGATATTAAAATTACTATGGCTTCATTGCCTGAAGTACTACAGAATTAAATAGTTTTCATAAATGTTTCCCTTTATGGCCGATCAAGGTCCGCCATATTTAACACTGATAACTCTCCCTGGCCACAAACGGCTTCTACGGGGTTTCCCTATGACATAGGTTCCATCTGTCTCACTTGCACACTATAGTGGCCAGGCCTCATTCACCACAATAGACGCCTGTGAATTTTCCCATCTCGTGGTGAATCTGTGCTCCTTGTGGCACATGGTCCTGGATGACAGGGTTCATTTCACAATTCCTGAAGGCTTTTGGCCATATACTTAAATGAGAGCGAAATGCTCATTAACTCACAGGACGCACTTTCACGTCTTCCAATTGGCCCTAATACAGACTTTGACACTTCTGCTGCATCTTGTTGTCACATTGACACTTAGGTCTCTGAATTGATCCAATCCTTTCCTCTGAACTGTAGGAAAACTGCACAGGCCATGGAAGCTGATTCTGATCTGAGCATTTTGCTGAAATACATTCGCACATTTTGTCCTTGCTCATTGCATAGCAAAAACAACTCTGTAGTGTGCTGATACTTTGTACATTGGCATAGCCTCACTATTCAGCAAGGTGTGATGCTTGTTCAAAATAACAGTAGACAGCCACGTGTGTTGATCCCCATAATTTTGCAGAAAGGAGTGTTGCAGCTACTTCACCAAGGACATTGGGGGTTGTTCGTAGGAAACAATTAGCACAGTGACACTATACATGGCAGAGTATGAACACCCAAATAGATCAGATGAGATCACAGTGTCACACAAGTGCAGAAAATCAGTCTGTTCCACCACACAAATTCTCTGCTTGGCCTAAGTTACAATAACCATGGAAACATGTCCACATAGACCTTGTGGGTCCTTTTTGGAACATTCATTGGTTGATTGTCATAGACACTTATAGCAACTTTCCGTTTGCTGTACCAGTGAACACAACAGCATCATGTAGCACAGTTCAGGCACTGTAACCAATTTTTTGCCTTGAAGGTTTGTCTGAAGTCATAGTGTAGGACAACAGCCCTCAGTTCATGTCAACTGCATTTGAAACATTCTGTGAATGCAATGGCATACAGCATTTAACTAGTGCACCATTCCATCCACAGTCAAATGGTGAAGTGGAATGTTTTGTCAGAACCTTCAAGCAGCAGATGACCAAACTTTTCACCACACACAGCAGGAATCAAGCATTGCAACCAGTTCCTACCTCCTATCATTTACATCTATGAGATGGATCATAGCGGGCAGAATTGCTTCATGGCCACCGCCATTGGACACTGCTCCTCCTGCTCAACCCTCCTCAGCATCTGGTGCCAAAGAAAGGCTGCAAGTATCTCACTTCTTGCCACATGATATGTGTTTTTCAGGATTTTTAGTGGCAGCAGATGGTGGCCGTGAGGCGAGATCCTTCATCGACTTGGCGCATGCATGTTTCTCATTTCAGACCCGGACGGATTCCAGTGCCAACATCACAATCAAATTCGCCACTGTCATGTGCATGGTGATCCTTTTGTATCTCAAGCCCCAGTTTCATGGACCCAGGGGACAGCACAGCCACAGCAGCTGCCAGAGGGTGTCAACACAATGCCGCGGGACAACCCCATGGAGATGCAGCCTTCACCTCCTCTGCCTCCTCTTGTCCTACTGAAGGAGCTGGACCTGCCCATGCTGCAGCAGCTGATGCCTTCTACATCATGATATGGGCCTCAGTTGGTGGACACATACCCTTTTGGGCATTTTCTGGGGGACGTTTCGATCAGAGCAAAGGTCAGATGGGGGAGCGACCAGAAGTCTGACTCCTCCAGCCACAGCTTCTCGTCCATCAGAGCATCCATGCTCTTGGCTCCCTCCCCCACTTCCCCCTCCCCCATTGTCATGCTCCATATATGACGATGGTCCTGTTCGTCAGGATAGAGGTCAGGAGCGGAGGGCATTGTAAAATGAAAAGTAATGAAGTGGAATGGACCCAGTTTATTCCTGTAACGATGATACATTGGTGCCTACGTAGGGCTGAGCAGCCCCAAGAGGGGTTGCCGTCTGCTCATCAGAGAGGCAGAGGCTAGAGGAGCGACTACTCGGGGCCGAGGTCTGAAGCTAAGAGAGCGCGGAGCTGTTTCCAAGCCGCCCTCGCCGCTCCCCGCCGCGTCCCCACATGATCACACGATTAGTCTCTGATTGGAGGATTGATTCCACCAACACGCCTTGCTAGTAGCGTACCCCCATCAGTGCAACCAACCCGTGGGACTTGAGTCTGACCGAGGAGCACGTGGCAGGAATGTGCCGACCATGGTCTTCCGGCCAGCACCTTCCACCACAGTATGCCCAAGCCGGCTAAGGCCGAACATTATGCATGGAAAATTTATTTAATAAAATTTTGTCGACAATGATCCCTCTTGGGGGGTCTCCTCCCTGCACATCCTTTCCCCTTCCGAAGAAGGCTCTCTGGATGAAAATGAATGAGCTTATTCTAATTGATTATTCCATTTAAAAAATATATGATCATTATGAAGGGTCCCAGAAATTAACATCCATAACATAGTGATATCAATATGTGCAAAAGTTACAAAGTGGCCTGAAGGGCCTGAAGGAAGGCTCTTGAATAACAAACTTGTGAAGTTGGTGCGACGGCAGTGGGGCGGCGCCATGCTGTGAGTGTGTGTCGGCGGTATCAGTGGTGGTGGGTACCCAGGCGATGATGAGGGGCACCGGAGTACAGCACACTGAAACACTCCACCCTCGTGGGGGTGAGAGAATGCTCCCAGGCCTAACAGTCACATGGGGGTTTTTCCCCGTAATATTACTTTGAGTTCTTAAATCTAGGATTACAATGGTAATTGCCCAAGTGGGTGAATGAGAACGTTACAAAATGACAAAAATTTAAAGAGAAAACAAAATGACTTACATGATTGTTAAGACTCGACAGTTAAATTGTGATTCCATAGACTTTACATAGAAATACAAATCCATTACAAAATTAGTTCATTGACCTGACACCTAGACTACAACTTAATTCTAAGGGGGGGGGGGGGGGGGGTTATGCCTGATCGCATGCACCAAGGTTGGCAGGTAGTTTCAGGTGTGATATTCACCTTCAGGTTGTGGGGGTGGTACTACTTCTCCGAAGGAAGTGAAACATTTGCAAAACCCTCTTTTACAGAGTATCCAGGATACTATAATCAGAATCATTACAATGATGATTACAGAACCAGCGCTGGGTAATACAACGGTGGTTAATTGCTTGGTTTGGTGCCAATCAGCAATATGTGAGGCCACTCGGTCAAGAGCAACTTGGTTATGCTCTTGGGTAAGGAGATTGGAGTAGATCTGAATCATTGGTATTCGGTAAATTCTTTAGCTTCTCATGGTGATGGAGTTTAAAAGAGAGTTCAGGAAGGTATAAGGTAAATGTGGGAATGGTGACATGAAAGGTGGAGTGCAATTGAGCTGATATCCTCATAGAAGCAGCGTATACGTCACATCTTGAACTAGGCCACTATTATTCAGTGTTACCCGGTACGATTCAGTCTCTGACATTGAACGGTGGCACACCAGGGTGGCGGTGACAGTCTGTGGAACGGCGAACAGAAAACTGTTGCCAACAGGCTGAATTATTGGTTGACGAAGTGAGACTAGAACACGAGGACATGGAGGTGTAGTAGTTTCAGCTAAGAACAGTGACATCTCGCACTCAGTAGTGTTAGTGTGTAAAATTAGCGTGGAGCAACTGGATAGTTCAGCACGAGAGAGAGTGGCGTGAGTTTGTCGATCCCGACTAACTATTAAAAATTCTTGAGTCTGCCAAACAACATGGTGGTGAAGGGTAGCCCAAGAGACTGGAAAAGTGTATATTTGATAGCACTCGTATTCGCAATTTGCGTACGTGATTGGCAACCTCATTCGCATCCGAATACCGTCCGAATTACGGGTAAGTCGGAGCTCCAACGCAGCATAGTAAAAGGGGAGGTTGTTGCTTTCCCGCACGGCATAAAGCATTTGTTTAGGGGACAAAATTTGCGACGACATATTGTGTAGGATGTGCAAGAAGGGCTCTGAGGGTAACAGATGTGGACTGAGCTTTCCTTGCAGTCCGAGTTGAATGGCCGAGTGTAACATGTGCACGTGTAAATGTGCTGTGTGTATATTAAATAAAAGAATCTGAGTGGTCTTCACAATGTTCAATGTGATAGTCAGATTACGTAATCCCGAGCGAAGATGAGTCCACTCTTGGTTAAAGGATTGTTCAAGTGCACCATAGTGTCGTGTTAATCTGTCGGCTACAACTTGTATTTGTCTAGTTGTGGCTAACAGGTTATTCTCAAGATGTGTCAGGCGCAACTGTTGATGTACCAACACTTCGTGATTAACTTGTGTTTCCGAAAGCACTTGCTGTGTGTCCAAATCCCAGCGTTTTGCGCCTGTTTCGTCAGGAGTCGCAAAGATAGATTTTAATAATGTACCTCCAACGGGCAACCAGGCTCGTTTGAAACGAGGCCGTGGTACTGCATCCCTAATACTGTTCAATTGACTTCGAAGGGTTGAAATAATTCTAGTCACTTCCCACAAAGATCGGAGAAACTCATGTTCCTTCGTCTGCGTCAAGAAGGTTTCATATTTTGACAATTGCTGAGCTGTATCATATAAAGCTCGGTCTTCCTCTTCTAATAATGTTAAGTTGACATCAGGTAACACAATAGCATAATGTGGAGTATGCACCAGATTATGACGACGTCCAAAAAGCACGCCAGATGTGGAAGGGTAGACGTGAAATGGAGGCGCCTTAACGGCGACGACGACAACCATTGAGGTTAACATGCTTCCCATTGCGGATGATAAATTGACAACCATTTGAACGGAGGTTGCTTTCAGCTTCCAATGTTGATAACGGTCGACTGCGAGTAAAAATTTCCTGGCTTACTTGATGAGTAATTCAGAGATGACAGAGGGGGTACAACGTTGTAGCAATAACTACCTGGCTAGTAGCGACGATGGACCAGTTCAGTCACGCTTACTGATGAAGAAGGCCACGAAGTAGAATCAAAGCAGGCAGGCAACCAACAGTTTGGCAGCCGTGTGGGTAGCAAGGCGGCAAGACAATGGTGTAATTCAACACTGAGTATCCGCTGATCAATCACGCGTCAGCAAAAAAGACGCATAACGCGGAGGCAGTACTACGCAGCGCAGACTAAGCGTAACTCGCTGGAAAAAATTTTCAACCTGCTATGGGACGAAGGCCAATTGTCGTTAATTAATTTGAGATTTTGTACGAAGAAAGTTTTTTTTAATGAATAAAATGAGAAGGAATCCTGTGATCGCGGTGTAAACCTGTACAGCCTAGGCACCTCCCACGCATTGAAAACTACGCAGGGGCACCCACCCCGCTAAGGCTCGAGACGGCGAGACAGGTGAAGTACTTCATAAATTTCAGAAATAATATTGAGTGGTTTTTCAGCTGTAGAAAACCCGAATGAGGGTAGGACAACTCAAGTTAACTCAATAATCGTAGGATCTTTACTTACAGAAGTGGTCAATAGAGAGATTAACTGTACTGAAGTCGGAAATGAATGTTAGCGAGAGCGAGTCTGTTGCTCGTGAATACAGAGGCTGGGCGTGAAGCAGTGGAGGCGGCGCAGCGCAGCTTTATCAGCGCAGAGCCGGCAGAGTGCTGAGCTCAGGTAACAGCGTCGGAGAGCGCTAGTTGCTCTGCGTCCGAGACCAAGACATTGTAAGTGCTACTTAAAAGTAACAGTTTATTGCAAAGCAATAATAAACGAATAGCTGATGTCACAAAGACGTTTGATTCCATTTTAACAGAACAACTTAAGTGTTCAACAGGTAAATTGATTACGTTGTTGCTTAAAAGAAACTGCTACTGAACATAACGTACATACGTACGTACTTCCCTTTCCCCTTCCGAAGAGCGGAGGGCATAAACGATAAAAGCCTTGTTCATGTACTTAGTATATGACAATAGAGGTCTGGTAACATCAACAAGTTACACCAAGGTAGTGTGGATGTGAACAGTGTGAGTGTGTTGTAAGTTGTTATTGGGCGTATGAAGTGTTGTGTAAATGTGTGACTAATGGTAGCTGATGGCGGATACGAATTGAAGGCCAATAGGTGCTATCAGAGATACTTCCAGTCGAGAAACAATGAAAGTTAAAAGGGAATACCGAATATGACACAAAAATAACGTATAACCATAAAGTGTACTAACATTAATCATAACTATAAATTGATAACAATAAGACATGACATTGAAGTAATAATAATTGACAAGAAATAAAATAAAGGGAATATTTCCCGAACATAAACTTCCGAATCGGATACGAAATCCGTCAGGGGATGTTGTTTTTTTAGACGGTTGACGAAGTGCATAAGGGACTACGTCAGTAGAATCCGACAGTGTGTGTATATAACAACATTGTTCCTAAAAGTGCAGTTTGCACTGTCAGATGGTGAAAAGCAACGAATCCGTTCAGCAACGGAAAAGGCTGCCATTTGGGGAACGGTATCTGAATCTTTGGCAGAATCCGATGATTTTGCAATGGAATTGCCATGTAGAAGAAAGTGGCGTTGTATAAAATGTAATAAAAGAGTGTCTGGGGCTCAGTTCATTTGTGGTTGAGTGCCAAAGGCGTAGTGTGATCGCAAATTGTCTCACGGTAATTGATGTATGAATTGTTTTGTGGTAAACCGAGGAGCCTAGGATTCGGTGACGTGTAAGTACAAGTTCGCGGTGCGAATGAGCTACCTGCGAGTGACTCGACTAATAAGTTCAGCAGTGCATTAGTGCAATCTGCAGACTTGTATTGATGATTATATAATTCGCAGGGCAATGGAGCAACCTGCGGACAGTGCTAAGGCAACCTGTCTAATAATTGAGGGGTAGGCAGTGCATTGGGGCTATCTGCGATACCGTGGTTCAGCGGGCCTAAGGGCGTCCGTCTGACTTAATAAGAATTAGTTTCCTGCGATATTAGTATCCTGCGATACATGGAATAAAAGTATCAGCGGCGTCATTAGCGACCTGCTGTACTGGGAAAATGTCGACTGTTCAAGCAATAAAAACAGCTCTGAAGCTAGAATAGCATACATGCATAAATAGCGTCACTTTTTGTGCGCGCAGTACATAACACTACATAAAATGAAAATCATGAACTATAAATCACTAGCGCTAGCATAATGACATAATTAAATACAATGACATATATTGACAGGAAAATAAAAACCCAATGATGTATAATAATAACGCTGTAAGTAGTCGGAACGCTCAACGTTAACATGTAACACTGGCCACCTGGGGCTGGCTGCTAGGCTGCGTGTGTGTTAGTTTTAAAACTGACGATAACAAATTGAACTGAAAGGACAACTAGGCACAGTTCCCGTAGCGCTTACATCACCTGCTAATTAGAGGCAAAGTACGTATCTCACAATGGATCATCGGCCGATATTTTGGGGCACGACTGCAACAAGGGAGAGCAATATCTCGGTGTAAATGGGTGGTAAGATTAAAAGACCGGTACTGTCGGAAGAGGGTACCTAACATGTTGTAGGGGCCTCCTCATCGACAGAAGAAGGAAAACAGGATAGAACAATGACCACGGCGGTAGAGTAAAATAAATGGGGAGGGCAAAAATAACTGCGTAGCAACCAAGGAACAATCGCCCACCGATACACGGCAGCCCGGACGATTGGTCGTTTGTGCCTCGTCAGTAGCGTGAAAAACCCGCGGCATTGCATTGGTTTGCCCAAGGAATATAACGTTAAATGTCCTCATAGTTCGATGTGTAAGAGGGTTAGGGCTGTAGTTTGTAGCTTATACAATGAATCAAAGCAGTAGTGAAACTTCACTTATAGGATTGGCAGACTGAGGTATGCAGAATAATGTAAATCGTTAAGAACTTCGTGTGATTTATCCAGCTAATGTGAAACAAAACAAGGAAAAGAATTTAAACAATGAATCACAACTACTTAATATTTATGTTAAGATTTATTGGGATGTTTGAATGAATTTTGTTTGCCGTGTCTTCCGGCTGCATGAAAGAAACCAGCTTGGAGCTGTTAGCGAGCGCGCAGCGCACGCGTAGGTGCGGAGTAGGCACCGGCACGTCAGCGGTTATATGAGACGGCGTGCAGCCGCGAGAGACCGGCCGCTACTACAGCGACAAATATCACGCGCTTAGCGTGTACAAGAAATAACGATGAATTAGAAATTGCTAATTATCTAGAATAAGAGTTTTTAAAAAAGGCTGTTAGTTATATAAAATGATGGTAAAATGCTTTGTAGTCTGTCATACACGGAGGATAGGGCAGTAATTTGCGGTTTGTTTTTGTAACTACTCGTACGCGCCGCGTGTTGAGACGCTGGAGGCGGCAGCGCACGTGGTGATAAGATACGTCATCGCGCGGAGCGCTGTTATTGGCTGAGAAAAAATGATGACCGCTGGCCAGTTCTTGGGGAGGAGATGAGACAGCGCTGAAGAGAGGAGGGGAGGCGACAGCTGATGTGTTGCCCCGCCAACAGCTGGTCCGTAAACAAAGCGTACGAGGCGTATGCATTTCAAGTCCTGGCTTTATCTGTTCCGATTACTTACGATTAGCTGCAGCAAATACAGAACTACGACATATAGTACAATACACTAGACGTCAACGTAACAAGTATCAAGAAAAGCTCGGAGTAAAAATACTCCACATGTACTGGTTTGCCAAATAGATGGCAATAGAGGACAATGAAGAATATTATTCGGAGTTAGCAGCCGCGGTACTGCCAACACCAAGTGTAATGGTTGCATTTGAAGCAAGTCAGTTGCGTGACGTCTAATGCGTGGCATTGCTTGCAAAACATAAAACATAATCATACATATAAAAATGAGCAAAAATACATGACAGGACTGGAAATTGACAATTGAGAATGGCTGGGAACTCCGTGGTGGCCAGGCACGTCTTGCTTCCAAGTCCCTGGAGAAAATGACTTAAACTAAGCTACAATAAACCATAACATAAAACTCTAATTAGGCGTGATTAATCACGCGACCTCAACCCATAAGGGTGTCGATTCCGCAAGGGGTATCTACAACCCTGTGGAGGTAATCTCCCCCGTTTTTTCTTTCGTCTTTGTTCCACTTGAGGTGGAGGTGACACAGGCGGATCGGGGGCTGCGACCTGTTGTGGTGACACAGCCCTACCGTGGTAAGGTTGCAGGCAGTCAAAGTGCACTATCACCGTACGATCGGTTAATTGCAGTTCTGCATTGACTGGTGAGGTCAACCGTACAATCCGATACGGGCCTTCAAAGCGGGGAGAGAACTTTTTAGTTCGTCCCTTTTTGATTGCCGGGTTTCGTAGTAACACTAAATTACCTGTTTGATAAGTCGGTAAAACAGCATTTTTGTTCTGCCCGTGCAACTGTTTATTAGTAGCTTTGATATTATTCCTCTTTACCTTATACCAGATCGCTTTTAGCCGGCGGGCTGAACCTTTTACTTCCTTTATTTCTACACCTTGAGGTAGTTTGTCTATTCCGAACGGCGAATTCATCGGCCGTCCAAACACAGCTTCGTAAGGGGTATACCCCGTGGATTCATGTATTCGGGTGTTGTATGCAGAAGAAATATACGGTACATATCTGTCCCAATCAGCGTGCGTTTTTGCAACATAATAGGATAACATTTTACAAATTGTACGGTGTACGTGTTCAACGCGACCGTTGGCTTTAGGATGGAAGGGAGTTGTACGCCATTTTTCGATTCTTAGCAATTTACAAACTTGTACAAATAAAGCTGACATGAAATTGGTTCCTTGATCCGTTAAAATGGCATCAGGACTTCCAAAAGGTAGTATCACACGATTTACAAACTCTCTCGCCACAGTTTCAGCTGTCATGTCGGGGAGGGGAACCAAGATTAGATAACGTGAAAAGTGATCAATAACAGACAAAATGTATTTGTTACCTTGTTGCGACTGTGGAAAAGGACCTTGGAAATCTAAAGCAAGAATTTCGAAGGGTGAAGATGTCTGAGGAAGTGTTTGCAGTGGCACTCGCGGATGCCTATTTTGTGCTCGTTGTGCACACGGCAGGCAAGATCTTACATACCTGTCCACGTCACGTTGTCGGTATTGCCACCAATAACGTGTCGCAATTCGAGCGTTCGTAGCGCGTTTTCCGCTGTGACATGCTTGGATTGTATCATGGCATTGCCGTATTATACGTTGCTGCAAGCATTCCGGTATTACCAAACGATTTCCATGGGGAGTTCTTCGATACAAAAGGTCGTCTATTACTTCAAATTCTGGCAAGGTGGCGTATCTTTGACATTGAACGTCCACCTGCTGTGCTTCTTTTAACTCTTCAATTGATACCTCATCTGATTGAATGACACGCACTTCTCTACTTAACGCATCAGCATTTTGATGCAACCGACCAGGCTTGTGCCGAACTTCAAAATCATATTCTGACAGTTTCATGGCCCAGCGCATAAGTTTGCTGCTAGGGTCTTTAAGATTCAATAACCACTGCAGAGCAGAGTGATCGGTAAGAACTGTAAACTTGCGACCATAAAGGTAACATCTAAAATAATTAATTCCAAAAAGAAGGGCAAGCAATTCCTTTTATGTAGTACTGTAATTAGTTTCTGCTTTATTCAGTTGACGAGAGGCATACCCAACGGGTTTTTCCTCACCATCTTGCACTTGGCTTAGGACACATCCTACAGCAAAACCAGATGCGTCACAAGATAAAATAAAAGGTTCAGCGAAGTCTGGGTAAACAAGTAGAGGTGAACTAGTTTTCACTGTTTGAAAGGCGGTCGAACATTCATCCGTCCAAACAAAAGGAGTATCTTTTTTCAACAATTTAGTAAGTGGTTTGGTAATAGTAGCATAATCTTTAACAAAACGGCGGTAACAATTTGCAAGGCCAAGGAAGGATTGTAATTCCTTTAAATCTGTTGGAATAGGAAAAGTGTCTACTGCTTCAGTTAATCGTGGATCTGGCTTGACTCCGCTGGAACTGATGACATGACCTAAATACTGCACATGTGATTGAGCAAAAGAACATTTTTCTAATTTTAAGCTTAAATTAGCATTTTGCAACCGCAACAGTACACTGCGTAGATGTTCAGCATGGATTTTGAAAATATAATTATACCATCAAGATACACAAGGCACATAGTAGGTTTCAACTCACGTAATAGCAGATCTGCAAATCGCTGAAAGGTTGCTGGCGCGTTGCGAAGCCCGAAAGGCATCCTTAAGAATTCATATAAGCCACCAGGAACTACAAAAGCTGTCTTAGCTCGATCTTGAGGAGCAATTGGAATTTGATGATACCCACTGCGCATGTCTAATGTTGTGAAGTACCGGCAATTGCCCAGACGATCGAGTGTTTCATCGATCCGGGGTAATGGATAATGATCTGGAGTAGTAACTTTGTTTACTGCTCGCATGTCTACACAGAGGCGATAGGATTTTTCTCCGTCTATAGATTTCTTTGGAACGACAACAATTGGGCTAGACCACGCACTAGAAGAGGGTTGTATTATTCCTGCTTCTAGTTGCTGTTGTATAGTTGCCTCTACCACTGACTGAAGATGGTAGGGAATTCGGTACTCTTTTTGAGCTATTGGCCTAGCATTTCCGGTTGGAATCTCATGTTGGATTAGATCTGTTGCTGGTAAATATTTCCTGTCTTCAAACAACCATGAATACTCATTCAATACTTCATTTATTAGCTTTTGTTCATGCAATGGGAGGTGACTAAGCTTAGCTTTAAACTTATCTGTCAGATGTGACGTGATTGTCAAAAGGTGTTGAGAGGCGGCAGCAGTCTTTTTCTTTTTCAGAGAAGGGGTTCTCATTGGCAACTCATCTTCTGTGATAACCTGTAAGCTGGCTAATACTGTACCACGTGGTATTAAAGTTTGCTTTTGACTAAAATTGTCTAAACACACGGGTACGCAATTTTCTTTCTGTACTTGCTGCGCTTTGTACAGGCTACGTTTTACGTGGACCTGCATCTGGTCAAGAGTTTCATTCTGGCAGAGTGGATCTACCAAGAATTGAACCTCCTCGGATTCAAGTATACCGACAGGCACCCAAAGGATCTTTCCTGTGCCTTCTGGTATCTCCACGGGATTATCGGCTTTTAGCATCGTTACGGGAGACTCCGAAACTTGGGAAACGGATCCTTTTTTCCCAGCTCCGCTCGCCCGCAACGTGCAGTCACGTCCAAAACGGTGCACGTTGTCGCCGAATTGGACGGTATTTAACCTATAGTCAATAACCCCCTGGAAATGACGCAGAAAGTCACTTCCCAGGATGAAGTCGTAATCCGTGCGCCTGTTCCGTACAACCTCCATCGTAAAAGCATATTCTGTAGAGTCCAACATGAACTCAACGCAACAGCTGCCATCAGGTTTCACTATGCCGGGACCAATACCACTGATATGGTACCGCGGCGGTTGCAATGTTCTTTTATCTCTCTTCGATAAAAATGCTAAGCTGATCTGTGCGCCTGTGTCAATTAGCACGCGTATTGGTTTGCGGCCTCTAACACCATCGACAACCACGCTTGCCACCTGCGTGATTCCCTTATAAGCTAGGGGGGTCACTATTTTTAACGGGGGCCGGGAGGAGTGGCACTTCCTGCCCCGCTGCCGTTTCCCGAATCCTGTGGTTGGTTTGCATTTCGCCTGGAATTTGCAGGCGGTTGTGGCCTACTATTTGGACAATGCACGCTTTGGTGACCCATGTTCCTGCACTGATGACAATATGGCACGCGACATTGCTCTGCCACATGTCCTTGTCTATTACAGTGCACACACTTAGTATCGTTCGAAAAGACACGTCGGGGCTTGCTTTGCCGCGCGGAGACGGCCACAAATCGGCTCGCCTCCTCTCTCAAGAGTGCTAATCGCACGGCTTCGTGTAAGGTGCGGGGGGAAGCTACCTTGATTTCGCCCCCTATTTGAGGGTTTATGCCACGAATAAACACGTCTATCGCACGACATTCTGATTCTTCCAACAGAACCTCGTTACGAGCAGAACTGGCACTTAGTGCGTACGTGTGGCATGCGACGCTTCTAATCCTGTCCGCGAATGCTTCTAAATCTTCACCCGTTTTTTGCTTAAGGGTGGAAAGCACGTCGCGATAGTAACTCGTACCACGTTTGTCTGTATACCTTTCAATGAACCCTGTTGCAAGGGACTGGAAGGTAGGGGCATTTTTCAAGCTCTCGACCGACTGCACGTAGTTCCGCGTTTCGCCGGTGAGTTTCATTTTCATCACGTTTAAGAGAAATTCATCTGGCCAACCGCAAAGCTTTCCGATGTCCTGGATATTCTGGACAAGCGTTTGAATATCCTCGTGCGGCTTTCCAGCGAACGCTGGAATAAACGCTACTGCTGGAAAGCTCTGCACCAAAGTAGAGGTGGCTACTGCCACAGGTGATTCTGCACTAGTGAGTGGTGGAGTCACCTGCTCCGGCTGTTCTTCCACTAGCACTTGCTTAGCAAGGTTAGATTGCGGAGAAGCCATTTTAAGATCATCTATCTGTTGCTTAAGCTCCGCGTTAGTTAAAATTAATTGATTTAGCTGGGACTGCAGCGCCAAGAGGGGATCTTTATCCTCTCCGGCTGCTCCTGCCTCCGATTGCTGCCTGGTGATCGGCATGTTACAATAGTGTGGGCATCTACACCACCGTAGCGTCGCTAGCGACTTACATTATTTGGTGGCGTGCAGACGACGGACGGCGGCGGTGTCGACGAGCGACGGCAGGCGCGTTGATCACGCGCGGGCGCAGCAGGCGGCGGGCGACAGCACGGACAGCTGCGACGGCGGGGCGGCGCGAGGGCCGCACCCCGGACCCTGGCGCAGGCGGTGACCCGTGGCAGCTACGGACGGCGGCGGCGGCGGCGGCGGCGGCGGCGTCGGCGAGCGTGACTGCATCGCGGACCCTCCTCGGCTCGCGTCCGGCGGCGAACTGCGTCGCGCTAGTTCGCGGCCACGCACATTCTGCAACGCAGGCGACCGGCTGGCACGCGCATGGCGCGCTGCAGCCTCGCCACGTCCGGTCTAGTTTCCTTTACTTGCTCAGCCTCGGCCCCTTTGTAGTACTCATACTGAACTGATGAGCTAATTTTACAACCGTAAGGTGGGTCGCATCCCACTTCTGACACCACTTGTTCGTCAGGATAGAGGCCAGGAGCGGAGGGCATTGTAAAATGAAAAGTAATGAAGTGGAATGGACCCAGTTTATTCCTGTAACGATGATACATTGGTGCCTACGTAGGGCTGAGCAGCCCCAAGAGGGGTTGCCGTCTGCTCAACAGAGAGGCAGAGGCTAGAGGAGCGACTACTCGGGGCCGAGGTCTGAAGCTAAGAGAGCGCGGAGCTGTTTCCAAGCCGCCCTCGCCGCTCCCCGTCGCGTCCCCACATGATCACACGATTAGTCTCTGATTGGAGGATTGATTCCGCCAACGCGCCTTGCTAGTAGCGTACCCCCGTCAGCGCAATCAACCCGTGGGACTTGAGTCTGACCGAGGAGCACGTGGCAGGAATGTGCCGACCATGGTCTTCCGGCCAGCACCTTCCACCTCAGTATGCCAAAGCCGGCTAAGGCCGAACATTATGCATGGAAAATTTATTTAGTAAAATTTTGTCGGCAATGATCCCTCTTGGGGGGGGGGGGGGTCTCCTCCCTGCACAGTCCATTGCTTTGAGGGGGAGGAATGTTACTGCATAAAGTCAAGTGCCAGCACGTCAGTTGGGAATGAAAGAGAAGAGAAGGCTGTGAGGAGAGGTCAGCCAATCATCACACACTGATCGACCTCCCTTCCAGGATAACAATGGGACAGCACCAGCCCCTATGTGAAGGCAATGTATGTGCTGCGCCCAACTCATGGAGGCCACTTGTATCGCAGCGTCTATGCCAGGCACTTCAATAGCATTTCAGGAAAGACTGCAAAGACTGATTATTTCATATGTCACCCTTTGCTTGTGTCACATCTGTATAATTGCCAAAGTTAAATATCTGTAATTGTCTTCTTGTAATGAAACTCATTAATACAAGCTGATTATTTCATATGTCACCCTTTGCTTGTGACACATCTGTATAATTGCCAAAGTTAAATATCTGTAATTGTCTTCTTGTAATGAAACTCATTAATACAAGCTGTTTGTTCAGCAAACTGAGTGTGCAAGATTCCTGGACACAACATATGGAGACATTACAATCTAATATGGGGGCACAACAATCTAGTATGGAGAAAAATTTAAAGAATATGAGAACAGAAATGGGCAAAATTTTGAATGATGTTGGTGTGGTTAACTGTGAAGTTGATTCAGCTGAGAATTCTTGGGAAAGAGATTAAAAAGATACAGGATGAGTCAGGCGATTAGTGTAAATGGATGTGTGCAAAGGCAAACTACACTTGAGGAAGAGATGAGTAAAGGTTTCAGTAGCAAATGTAGGAAAATTATAGTGTGTCAGAAAGAGATTCTACATAATAAACTAATTTTGAGACAAGAGTTAGGGATCATGCAGTACAGCATGAACAGCAAATTAAAAGTGTATGTGAAGAGCTAAGTACCATAGCAACTGGTCAGGCCACTATGATAGTTAATATACCTTTGTGTGGACCAAGAGCTGTTAAATGATTTGCAAATGACTGAAAATATCATCTGGTAAATTTTTTTGTAGCTTGTGGGGAAAGCCTTAATGTCTGATGATGCGAAAATTAAATATGTAAGAAGGAAGATGAAAAATGATGCACAAGCTTGGACAGTTTTAATGAGTAATTCATTCACCAGTTTTGAGGTGTTTGAAAAATGTTTATTGAACAAATTCTGCAGTGAAGGGAAGCAAATGTGAATTCAGTATGATTTCTTAAATGGTCTGAGTTACAGGAGCAGCAGTATTTTAATGAAGGAGTTCTATGTGCATTAACTGGCCAAATTAATGCACATAAACCAGCTGTTGGCTGTATTAATTACTACACTCAAGAGGTGGTTGCCAGATTTTCTATAGTGTGATCTGGTACATAGTCTGGCCAGATCAATAGATGAATTTCTAGACTTAGTGGAAAAATTGGAACAGGTTCTAAAATCCAAACTATAAAACTTCAATAATAGGCAAGGAAATGGGAATAAAAATGTAAACCACAAGAACTACAATGAACATAATCAAATTAATAATAATCATAGAAATAATAATTATAATAACTACCTGATAACAATCCTGATGGAAGGTTTTAAAATTGTGATGTGGATTGACAGTTTAAGGTCTGGCGATTGACTGACAGCAAAACTGAGGCAGAAGAACAGAAAACTAACTTTTGCTGCATCTTAGTTCTGAAGATGGCAAAATAAACCAGCATGGAAATGGACATGACATGTAACTAATGTGAGAGTATATGGAGAATAAGCAAACAGTGCTCAAGTGAGGGAGATTGAGATTATTAAAAGTATGGATGAAGTCTTGGAGCAGTGGGAAACAATTTAAAATAAAAGAGAGAGGGCAAATAAATAGTAATGCATTAGATAATTAAGGGCTGGTACTGAACTTCTCATTTTATTCAGGGGTAGAGAAAGACATAATTAGTGTAAGTATGAGGTAAACTTCTTTATCCAGAACACAGGCAGAGGTGAAACTGAATTAGGCGGAGAACAAATGTATGGAGAATTCCAATAAGGTACTATTTAGTAGCAACAATTTTAGTGATGTAGTTGGAAGTATTTTAGGTGAAGATGTCAGTGAAGGCAGCATAACAGTAGTCTTGTCAGCTGGAGACAAATTTTATTTTATATCAGCACAAATAGTGAAGACATCTGTGAAGGTAGTGTAGCAGTGGTCTCATCAGCTGGAGATGAAATTTGTAAAGTATTGGTGGAAATGGGGATTTATTGCTAAGAAATTTGTGTGTAGAGGATGTTGAAAGATACAAGTGAGAACAATGTGGTAGATGAGAGGTCAGTAATTGTAAGACAGGAAGATATTTGCTTTCAGTGGGAAAATAGTAAATATGAAGCAGCAGGAGAGTCTGAGAAGAGAAAAGGTAAAATGGAGACAAAGTTAGGTCCAGACTTGGCAGAAATCAAGTGAATTGTGAATTCTGATGAGATGTGATTCACTAGCTGCAAATTTTGTGTTGTAGATGGTGAATTATTAGAAAGAAATGTCCCTGAAACAAGTGTAGCTATGATCTCATCAGTTGGAGGTGATGTATCAGTGGAAGTAAGGGGAAATATTTGTGATAAAGTTTTTAACATGTGGACAGATATTGCTGGAGGCTTTAGTGGAAAGTTTTGTTTTGTATCAGGAGATGTAAGTAACATGTTATTAAAAGGAGATAAAGATGAAGTTTTAAATGGCATAGACAAGTGCAAGGGCATTATAGCTACTGAAATCTCAATGCTGAAAGAAGGAATCAGTATACTTATTTCTAAGGAGGAAGCTGAACCAAGGGCTCTTGACAAATATGTAAGTTCAAAGTGTACATTGGAAGAGGGTGAGACTGAGATAGTTGACCAGAGGTCATGTTTTGCAAGGCAGAAATAATCTATTGCTTATTTATGACAGATGAATAGAGACGAAGTGACAACAGAGCTTGAAGGATCAGAAGATGATGTAAGGGTGAAGAATATATTTGTCAATGTGGTTAAGGGAGATGGTGGTTTTGAACTATTGTGTGTAATTAACATGTGCACCATTAATGCTGGAAATATGGGAGGAGAGACAGTAGTTAATATGATAAGGAGAATATCTTGAGAAGTTTATAGAGCAGGTTATCTGCTGTTTAAATATGGTTTAGAAGGGAGTATCATGCTTAGAATCATTTATTAAAGTTGTGTAGTTATGCAGTTTAAATGGTCACTGTTGAAATATTAGTTGCTTGCTGAGGGTAATGAAGCTTGCTCAAACAGCAGCCATGTTTTCTTGTAGAAACATAAAAGGCATGTTACAGGAATTTTGAACAAAATTAAAGGTATTTTGCATAATCATTAAGTCTGTATTGTTTCTTTCTCCTGTATGTGTATCGATTCCACTAGGGAGGAGATTAAGAGCCTGTACTATGGGGATTCATCATAGTGTATCGTTACTGGGAGCTATACAATGGTTGTATTTTGATAGCTTTCTCTTTTTAGTCCTGATGGTGATCATGAATCAGCATATGTATGGGTGCAGAACTTAGTGGTTGAGCCATGTAAATTTGCCATAGCTCCTGGAGTATGGACTTATTTGGTCCGAAGACAAATTTGCCTAAGCAGACATCTCTGGCATCTTTTCTTATCAAATTGCCACTATTCCATTCATTATCATACTTCAGCCCAGCACATGAATGCAGATATGCTGTCACAGGGTCACTAAGAGCTTTGTGATAGTCTGAACATGTCAAGTGGCCAGCCATTGATGGATGCTTATGGAACCTACCGATCCTTTCCACTAAGTCAAGGTTAGCAGCTTGTACCATAACTCGCCTCTTGAGATGGATGATGGCTACAGTTTGAAGTGCGTGCTGGGACACCACAATTTATGGCAGAAAAGTACAAGTCTTGGAATGTGGTTTGGCCTTGGGAAATCCAGAAGCTTTAAACTATGCTCTGATTTGCCCATCACCAGCTGATGTCAGACAGGAATTTTAAATTATATGTTGGGTTGTACTGGATTAATGGATTAATGATTTGATGTGCAGCTAGGATTTGGTTGTCATCCCTCTGCTTGCATATCTTGTTAGTTGTCATTGGCAATTAATTTTGTTTTTTCAAAGAATGTTGATGCAAATGCTTTGTAGTTGGTTAATACAACAAATAATGATTTTGTTTCATTTGCATTTTTATTTGAAGGTGCACATAGTTCCTTTCAGTTCACTGATTTATTCTACTGATTGAATGAATAGTTATAGAGTAGGATTGTTGCAGTTTCCCACCTTATGATTCTATGTTAGGTCATTTCAAGATAGTGATTCCATGGCATAAATTACAGTTAACGTGGAGTCTTAAGGGGAATGTGATGGAATTTGGGTAGGTCCATTACTCTGATAGGTTTCACAGTCACACACCATGGGATATTGCAGCATCACAAACTTCCTTTGCATCTGCTAATTTTTTTTCTGTTTTTCTTTTCTCCAGAATTTGTTCTTCAGAAGAAGACAAAATTCTTACAATGGCAATTTGGTGTACAAGATACTAATTTCACCCTCTTAAAGTATCTCACCATGGTGTGTGGACCTAGCTGAATGTATGATAAAGGACTCTTGGGTGACATTAAATCATCATTACCACATTCACATTGTGTGTGTTTTGCAATCTCACTTTGTTTTCATACATCTGATTCAGTAGGAAGCATTTTAATCTGAATGTACACACACCAAAAAAAGTTTTGAATCACCTCAGTTCCAAGAGTTCTGGAAGCTGTACAGAAATTTGGAATAGAGATCAACATAAACATCATTTCTGACAAAACCACACATTGCACGTTGTGCCAAAATACAGCGAAACCTTCAGAGATGGTGGTCCAGATAGCTGTACACACCAGTACCTCTAATACTCAGTAGCACATCCTCTTGCATTGATGCATGCCTGTATTTGTCATGGCATACTATCCACATATTCATCAAGGCATTGTTAGTCCAGATTGTCCCACTCCTCAATGGCAATTTTGCATACACTCCTGGAAATGGAAAAAAGAACACATTGACACCGGTGTGTCAGACCCACCATACTTGCTCCGGACACTGCGAGAGGGCTGTACAAGCAATGATCACACGCACGGCACAGCGGACACACCAGGAACCGCGGTGTTGGCCGTCGAATGGCGCTAGCTGCGCAGCATTTGTGCACCGCCGCCGTCAGTGTCAGCCAGTTTGCCGTGGCATACGGAGCTCCATCGCAGTCTTTAACACTGGTAGCATGCCGCGACAGCGTGGACGTGAACCGTATGTGCAGTTGACGGACTTTGAGCGAGGGCGTATAGTGGGCATGCGGGAGGCCGGGTGGACGTACCGCCGAATTGCTCAACAACGTGGGGCGTGAGGTCTCCACAGTACATCGATTTTGTCGCCAGTGGTCGGCAGAAGGTGCACGTGCCCGTCGACCTGGGACCGGACCACAGCGACGCACGGATGCACGTCAAGACCGTAGGATCCTACGCAGTGCCGTAGGGGACCGCACCGCCACTTCCCAGCGAATTAGGGACACTGTTGCTCCTGGGGTATCGGCGAGGACCATTCGCAACCGTCTCCATGAAGCTGGGCTATGGTCCCGCACACCGTTAGGCCGTCTTCCGCTCACGCCCCAACATCGTGCAGCCCGCCTCCAGTGGTGTCGCGACAGGCGTGAATGGAGGGACGAATGGAGACGTGTCGTCTTCAGCGATGAGAGTCGCTTCTGCCTTGGTGCCAATGATGGTCGTATGCGTGTTTGGCGCCGTGCAGGTGAGCGCCACAATCAGGACTGCATACGACCGAGGCACACAGGGCCAACACCCGGCATCATGGTGTGGGGAGCGATCTCCTACACTGGCCGTACACCACTGGTGATCGTCGAGGGGACACTGAATAGTGCACGGTACATCCAAACCGTCATCGAACCCATCGTTCTACCATTCCTAGACCGGCAAGGGAACTTGCTGTTCCAACAGGACAATGCACGTCCGCATGTATCCCGTGCCACCCAACGTGCTCTAGAAGGTGTAAGTCAACTACCCTGGCCAGCAAGATCTCCGGATCTGTCCCCCATTGAGCATGTTTGGGACTGGATGAAGCGTCGTCTCACGCGGTCTGCACGTCCAGCACGAACGCTGGTCCAACTGAGGCGCCAGGTGGAAATGGCATGGCAAGCCGTTCCACAGGACTACATCCAGCATCTCTACGATTGTCTCCATGGGAGAATAGCAGCCTGCATTGCTGCGAAAGGTGGATATACACTGTACTAGTGCCGACATTGTGCATGCTGTGTTGCCTGTGTCTATGTGCCTGTGGTTCTGTCAGTGTGATCATGTGATGTATCTGACCCCAGGAATGTGTCAATAAAGTTTCCCCTTCCTGGGACAATGAATTCACAGTGTTCTTATTTCAATTTCCAGGAGTGTAGATCCCTCAGAGTGGTTGGTGGGCCATGTCATCCATAAACAGCCTTTTTCAATCTCTCCCAGGCATGTTCAATAGGGTTCATGTCTGGAGAACATGCTGGCCACTCTAGTTGAGCAATATCGTTTTCATGAAGAAAGTCATTCACAAGATGTGCATGATGGGGACGCAAATTGTCATTCATGAAGGTGAATGCCTTGCCAATATGCTGCCCATATGGTTGCACTATCGGTTGGAGGATGACATTCATGTATCGTACAGACATTACGGCACCTTCTTTGGCCACCAGCGGCATATGTTGGCCCCACGTAATGCCACCCCAAAACATCAGGGAACCTCCACCTTGTTGCACTCTCTGGACAGTGTGTGTAAGGCATTCACTTGAGAAAGACAAAAAGAATGGTCTATGAGTTCAAAAATTGCACTGCTCATGAGAAGTGTGTATGGAACATTCAGCTTCCAAGTTGTGTGTGTTTTGAGTTTGTGGTTGAAATGTGAATACCTTAACATGTTAATTCAATGGATAGAATTACCATTTGCCAGAACTACACTTGTTATAGTAGAAAATGTAAAATACCCTGTGCAAAGTATCATCGAGTTGATGCACTTAACCAAAGGTGTATATCACGAGTGATAGTCAGATATTCAGTTGTGCAAAATGTCTTATGCCCTTTCTGAAGACTCAATAATGACACATTTCCATGAACATTGATTGTGTAGAACCCAGCTCATTCTGTTCGTTCTTGAGAGCCATGTGGCAGATACACCATGGCAGTACTGCTCTATTGATTTTAGTTCAACAAAATGAACCTAAAGACAGTTGGATGTTTTCATGCAGAAGACATCACAGTAACAAATCTGTTGCATATGTAGGATGTCCTACATACAACTTAAACGCTTGTAGTATTCGTGAGGTTCTATCAGGTGTGTGTGTGTGTGTGTGTGTGTGTGTGTGTGTGTGTGTGTGTGTGTGTGTGTGAAAGAGAGAGAGAGAGATAGTGTTTGTTCAGGATGTTTGTGCAGCATGCTGTTTAAGTTTGGACATAGAACTCTGAGACTTCCAGAGGACTGAAAGGTGTATAACCAGCTAAGTATGTAAACATCATGCACTTGAGAGATGTAGTACTGTTAATCATTTGAAATTGTGTGAACCATACCACACTGTTACAATTGCGTACATCACAGTTAGAGTTGAGGCATTCTTTGGCTTCATAAGGTACAGAAGAAGTGGACAGAAGACTTACATTTTTTGGGAACATTAACAAGCTGTTATATCACTAGCACCAGTATTCCTCCCAAATGTGTGTGGAGCTCTGATTCCTAGCTGTTGTGGATTTGGATCTGTAGCAGAAATGAGAATGGCAGTGATTTAGGAGCTTTTGCAGAAATGGGAATGGTGGACACACCTTAAACTGCTGTTTGATTATTGATGGAACATAAATATAGGGTTCATAACTTCTTGTTGGTGTTAAATACTGTTCAGAGATGTCATATGATGAGCAAAATATGGGATATTTATGTGAGATTTATGATTTGATGTGTTCCTAGCAAATAACATGTTGTTCTTAAGAGTGGGGAAACTGACTCTGTTTGTTTACAATCCTGTATGGAGTAACATTTTGTCTACATCACTATCAAATTTCCACCACACACCAAGGCATACCTACAGCAAAAACTGCCGTGTGTGATGAACATGTGAAATTATTGTTTTTTTCCTAGCTACAGATATTCACACTGCTTCTGCTAAGCTATAAGCCTTAGAAAAATGACTTCATATACTCGTAAGCCTTTATTCAGCACATATGGAGTATACTGCTTATCACAGAAGCTGTGAGTCACCAGCACTTGCAGGTCATGGCAATCCATATGAACAGTGGTGGCTGCTGTGTAAGAGAACAAGAGCATGTGAAAACCCTAACTTTTGACAACTTGTGGATTTATTGGTTATTTTTCTTTGAATGCTGTTAAACATGACATAGGTGCAGTAATCTGAAATATACTGCACTTAAATCTACTGCTCTATGCTACAATGCTACTCCTGTACACTCCATGAAACTTAGCATCAGGGTCATGAGCACATCTACAGTTTTGCATGTTTTAAGGAGTTTTTGCACCTGTGCAGCTGACATGATGTAATTGCCTTGTGGGTCAAATAAATAGAGATACAACGGACAATGTGCATGGCTTGTGGCATGCACTAGCCCCTACCACTCAAGTTTACATTAATGGCACTAGGAGGTTTCACATTGCAGCAGGTGTTTCTACATCTACATCTAGATACATACTCCGCAATCCACCATATGGTGCATGGCGGAGGGTACCTCGTACCACAACTATCATCTTCTCTCCCTGTTCCACTCCCAAACAGAACGAGGGAAAAATGACTGCCTATATGCCTCTGTACGAGCCCTAATCTCTCTTATCTTATCTTTGTGGTCTTTCCATGAAATGTAAATTGGCAGCAGTAAAATTGTACTGCAGTCAGCCTCAAATGCTGGTTCTCTAAATTTCCTCAGTAGCAATTCACGAAAATGCCTCCTTTCCTCTACAGACTCCCACCCAAGTTCCCGAAGCATTTCCGTAACACTCGCATGATGATCAAACCCACCAGTAACAAATCTAGCAGCCCGCCTCTGAATTTCTTCTATGTCCTCCCTCAATCTGACCTGATAGGGATCCCAAACGCTTGAGCAGTACTCAAGAATAGGTCGTATTAGTGTTTTATAAGCAGTCTCCTTTACAGATGAAGCACATCTTCCCAAATTCTACCAATGAACCAAAGACGACTATCCACCTTCCCCACAACTGCCATTACATATGTCATACACATATCGCTCAGCAATGTTGCGCCCAAATATTTAATCGACTTGACTGTGTCAAGCGCTACACTACTAATGGAGTATTCAAACATTACGAGATTCTTTTTCCTATTCATCTGCATTAATTTACATTTATCTATATTTAGAGTTAGCTGCCATTCTTTACACCAATCACAAATCCTGTCCAAGTCATCTTGTATCCTCCTACAGTCACTCAATGACGACACCTTCCCGTACAAAACAGCATCATCAGCAAACAGCTGCACATTGCTATCCACCCTATCCAAAAGATCATTCATGTAGATAGAAAACAACAGCGGACCTACCACACTTCCCTGGGACACTCCAGATGATACCCTCACCTCCAATGAACACTCACCATCGAGGACAATGTACTGGGTTCTATTACTTAAGAAGTCTTCGAGCCACTCACATACTGGGAACCAATCCCATATGCTCGTACCTTAGTTAGGAGTCTGCTGTGGGGCACTGAGTCAAACACTTTATGGAAGTCAAGGAATATGGCATCCATCTGATACCCTTCATCCATGGTTCACAAGATATAATGTGAAAAAAGGGCGAGTTTCATTTTGCAGGAGCAACGCTTTCTAAAGCCGTGCTGATGCATGGACAGCAACTTCTCTGTCTCAAGGAAATTCATTATATTCGAACTGAGAATATGTTCGAGAATCCTGCAACAAACCGATGTTAAGGATATTGGTCTGTAATTTTGAGGATCCATCCTTCTATCCTTGTTATATACAGGCGTCACCTGCACTTTTTTCCAATCACTCGGGACTTTACGTTGGGCAAGGGATTCGCGATAAATGCAAGCTAAGTAAGGAGCCAATGCAGTAGAGTACTCTCTGTAAAACCGAATTGGAATCCCATCAGGACCTGGTGATTTATTTATTTTCAACCCATTCAGCTGCTTCACAATCCCAGGGATGTCTAACAGTATGTCCTCCATATGGGAATCTGTATGAGACTCAAACGGCGGTATGTTTGTACAATCCTCCAGTGTGAAAGATTTCTCAAATGCTAAATTTAAAATTTCAGCTTTCGTTTTGCTGTCTTCCATTGCCAAGCCAGACTGATCAGTGAGTGACTGGATGGAAGCCTTCAACCCGCTTACCGATTTTACGTAAGACCAGAATTTGGTTGGGTTTTCAGCAAGATCTTTTGCTAAGGTATGACAGTGGTAGTGGTTGAATGCTTCGCGCATCACTCTTTTTACAGCAGCATGAATCTCTACTAACTTTTACCAGTCCTCAATCTCCCGATCTTTCTTGTACCGCGAGTGCAACTGCCTTCGCTTCCTGAGCATTTACAGAATTGTGCTGTTAAACCACAGTGGGTCTTTTCCATCCGTAACCCACTTTTTTGGCACATACTTGTCCAATGCGTGATTTACAATGTGTTTAAAATTTGACCATAATTCTTCCACGTCCATCGTACCGGAAGTAAATGAAGTCGATTCATTTACGAAGTGGGATGCTAACAACTGCTTATCTGCTCTTTCTAGTAAGAATACTCTCTTAGCCTTCTTGACCAACTTTTTAACTTTCATAACCATAGTCATAATGACAACATCATGATCACTAATCCCTGTCTCAACACTGACACCATCGATGAGGTCTGGTGTGTTTGTGGCTACCAGATCTAAAATATTTCCATTACGCGTTGGCTGTCGATTTAGCTGCTCAAGACAGTTTTCAGATAATGTATTCAAAAGTAATTCACATGACGGCTTGTCTGTACCACCTGTAATGAATCCATAGACATCCCAGTCTATACTAGGTAGGTTGAAGCCGCCTCCGACTAGCATGATCTGGGTACTTCTGCGATACAGAATGTAGACTCCGTTTGAATGATTCTAGAACTGTCACAGTGGAACCAGGTGGCTGGTAATAGCACCCCACAATTAACTTTATTTCCCCTATCCCTGTTAAACGTGTCCAAATAACTTTATTCCTGTTTGCTCAGCATAAATCCCAATAGCTGGTAGCACACTCCTTAGGTATGCCAATTTGTTCACAATAATATAGTAAAATTAGATATGATGTCAGTATAATTATGTTATAGTTATACTGAAAGAAAAAAATATATTTTGGGTTTCTGGATGAGTTACAGTATATTACATTCTGGATTTTATTATACAGTAATCCTTTTGTTTTTGTAACAGGAGCACACCCCAGTTTAATGGGTTTCTTTTACCTGTAGCCAAGTGACCACATTGATACACATTATTGCTACTTGAATTTAATCATTTCCATAAATCGCAGGTTTTTCTTATCTTTAGTGAAGTGATGATGTTGAAAGTAATTATTACTACTAGAATTTAATCATTCCTATAAATGGCAGTTTTTGTCTAACATTGGTTGTTTACTGTGTGGGTGGCAGTATGAAAACAAAACAATGAATTGGCTTGTGCTATGTCAACAAAAATTCTTTTGAATCTATTTTAAGTGCTAACAGAAAACTTTATTACCAGGGGTACTTAGCCACAAAGGAAATAAGCCCTCCCACGCCAGATCTGTCGATTAAGAAAGTAACAAATTAAAAATAAGTGTTAATACAAGCAAACATTTAACAAAGTAGTGTACAATAAGCATAAGTGTTTCTGGGGCTGCAAGGTAAGAAATAAACTGTATTGTTTTTCAATGTTTTTCAGCCGAGATGTTAATTTGTGGACATGTGCTAGGGATCTCATACACATGTCCAAAAAAATAGAAAAGCACAAAAAGTCTCACTTACCCAAAAATGTCAAAATTGAACTCTCAGTGTTTTGTGAAGGAACATCAGTACTCAACTTCACAGCATATACAAAGCCTGCAAGGAAACATAACAAGCAAGTGGATAAAATTTTATGTGGTATTTGAGTTAGATTTACATAATCATGATGAAGGGAAGATTCAGAAAGCACGTGAGTGTTTTGTGTTCTTGTAAATTTAGAAAATGCTATTGATGGCTCAATGAAGGAACACTTAGAAAATGCTTAGAAAATGCAGCTATCTTTGTAGGTACATTCAAAGCAGTTCAGAACGAGCTTTTGGATTGTATTCTAAGTGTATGCTGTAGCAGCACCACTGTTTAGGATGGGGAGAGTTAATTTTGTGCCATATTCTGAGCACAAGCTACAGCCAGGTGTGGGCTGGATTACAGTGGGTTATGCATACCACCGGTTGCGAAGTAGAATGAAGGCCACAGGGACGTTGAACCACTGAAAAGCGTAAATGCAGCGGTTCGCATGGGGCAAGCTGCAGGCAGAAGGGGACCACTGGTGCAACCAGGTGTGGTGAGTACATGACTCGGAGTGGCGTGTAGGCAAAACAGAGGTGCACAGCCGAGTATGAATAGGTGACATTTTCTAATGAGATTCATGCAAGTGTGGCAGCTCTCCTGGACGGTGTGGTGTGTCACACCACCACCTTCACACAGCAGCAAACGGAGTGCCAGCGTTCCAGTCCCAGGCGGGTCACTAGTTCGACCCTCTGAGGCAGACGTGAGGTCCGCAGCCAGCCAGCGGCGGGCCACTCCCCGGCTCGCTAGTGTGGGCAATTGTCTTGGCTCCCGACACACGCCGGAGACATCCTGAGGCAAGGGCCACAGATTCGGACGCAGGATTGTTGATGCTTGTTGCCGCCACGATCTCAGCTATGACAGCGAGGAAGAAGGAGCAGTGGGGCCAGCCTACAGCTCCCTGCGGTGCAGCACAGAGGCAACAAGGGTGGTGGCCACTGAGTCAGCTGCTGGCGTGGCCATCCTGTCATCATTGGAACTTAGTGGGCCGGCCGAGACCGGCATGATACAAAATTGCGTTACATGGGCCACTGGGGTGCTTCCTCAGCATTGTGGGGCCATGTGACACATACCAAGAGGAATGAGGGCACTGTAGCTAAAAACAATAAATCAGTTGGAAAGTTCTCTCTGAGTTTTAATACGACACCTCCTGGCATCACCCACAACATTTGGTGTCAGAATAGCGGACACCGTCTGTCCAGTATGACATTCGAGCCCACTGCCTGCATTATGGTCACAAGATGTGGTGAGTTTTGACCAGTTTTCTTTTGAGTATTCAACATTTTCTTGCCTTTTTTTGTTTTTTCGAGTATGGCTCCTGGTTAGCCACACTTTAGATGTGTTGCGTGGGCATAGTATTTTTTGTCAGAGTAAGTGTTAGTATGTTTAGGGAGTAACATTGTTTTCATGGCATTTAATTACTTTTGTATTGGTTTGAGTATGATGTTTTATTTATCTTCTCCTAAAACGTAAGATGAGACACTGATTGTGATGATATGGAGCTGTGGGAAGTCAGGTTGTTCTTGTACTCAAATGGTTTGTTTTGGGTCTAACTAGGAACAAAAGCAACACAATGGCAGAGTCAAGGACGCGAGGTGTGTCGGAACTAGAAGCGGTATGGATTTTGATGGAAAAGATACACAATTGACAACAGACAATACACAGTTAAGAAATGAATTAACATCTAGAAATGAGCGGGAAATCGCATCTGATCAGTCGTTGTTGCCTAGGGTGCAGGAGATTGATCCAGCCACCATGAGTTTGATTATTCCATTTTCTGGCAATGCATCTGAGGATGTGCATTCATTTGTGGAGGACTTGGAAATTTCAGCTGTGATGAATGGTTGGTCTGATGAGCAGTTGTTACATGTAGCCAAGGTTAGGGTAACAAGTGAAGCAAAGACATATGTAAGGTTTTCTGAGGCCTTAAGGAAGGCAGGACAGTTCAAGCAATTGAAGGAGGGGGTTTTACAAAGGCACAAGAAACAGAATAGCGCTTGGTACTTTAGAGAGAGGTTAAGTACAGTGACAAAGAGACAGGGGGAGACGGTGGAGAAATTTGTGGACAGGATAAGGGAAATAAATGAGTATACTTATAAGTTAGCTCAGAGCGATGGAGCGAATAGCGTTCTGTTGCAGGAGGCCGAGCAAAGGGCACTTGATGTATGTTTGAGAGGGTTACTGGCGTATGTGTCATGGAAAGTGCGTGAAGGGACACCGAAAGATTTGTATTCAGCCATTCAACTGGCAATTCAATGTGAGGAAATAGACGTGGCAACAGGGGTATGCGAGAGGCAAACAGTGTTTACAGTGGGTATAAAATGTTATAAGTGTGGTCATATGGGACATGTGCAGAGGCAATATACCCAATCACTGAGGAGTAGAAGAAGGAGTGGAAATCAGCAGCGTGGAGGATGGAGAAGTGGAGATAGGAGAGGTGGACAATCTTTAAACGGCAGAGGGGGCCCAAGACCCACCTAAGGGAGCCCCAGTTTAATTTAAATGCTACGAATATCTATGCAAAGGTGGAATGTTCAGTGGTAGGATCCATAGGAACTAAAAAGTTTAAGATTTTGTTGGACGCAGAGGCACAAGTTTCAGTGGGTACTAAGAATATAATGGGACAAAGGAAGTTAGACCCAACATGTTATAGGTTGCATAGAGTGGGGGATAAGGAGGTCACGCCTTTGGGGTTGGTGACAGTTGACTTTCGAATAGAGAAAATATGATTTGATGCATACATGGAGGTAGTACCATCGGTAAGCGAGGGCTACAACATGATCCTAGCAGTAGATTTCTTGCATCAACAATATGCCAAAATTGACCTTGGACAACGAACTGTGGAACTTGGTGGAATATTATTTCAGCTAGGGGAAACTGTTGTCAATGCAGAGCTGTCATTAGGGGCATTCAACATAATTAACAAACCAATTGAACCGTGTACATTAGCATGGTGGAATGTTATTTCAGCTAGGGGAAACTGTTGTCAGTGCAGAGCTGTCATGAGGGGCGTTCAATGTAATGAACAAACCAACTGAACCATGTACATTAACATTAAGGCTTAATTCGCATGAGTGTGTGTCTAATGGCACCGGGAATTTGCTTTTGGTAAGTGTAGAGTCGAATCTACCTGTGGGTAAGGTATGTGTTATTGAACAATTGGAGGATAATGAAGTTTTGTGTTCACTGGGTTGTTTTGTGAAATGTCGTGTTGTACATGTACAGGAGGGGAACGACAGACAAGTAGTTCCCTTGAACATGGATAATTTTAGCACTGTAGATGCGAACTTGAGAAAAGGAGTTTTAGTAGCAAATTTGGATGTGCCAGATGATGTAGACTGGTGTTTGAGAGGCAGGCGAAGCGATCAACCACTAATTGCTGATAGAACTGCATTGCATGACAAAATTAAGCATTTGAAAGGAAGTGAAAGAGAGAATACGGAAGAATTATTGTAGGAATTTAAGGATTTGTTTTCCGCGAGGGTCGTTACCAGCAACTCCATTAGTTCAACATAGGATACCGACAGGGAATGAAGCACCTATTTACCATAAACCATACAGAATACCAAGGTATTTGCAGCCGACTGTGGAGGATTTCATTAATCACCAGCTTGCAGACGGTATTATAGAGCATAGTAATAGTTGCTGGGGAGCAGGCATTGTCATTGTGCCAAAAAAATCTATGAATGGAACTAAGAAATACAGATTCTGTTGTGACTACCGATACCTCAATAATAAGACAGTAATGGACCCCATTCCAAACATATTGGAGACTCTGGATCACTTAGGACAGTGCCAGTACTTTTCTACGATGGATTTGACAAGTGGTTATCATCAGTTAGAGGTGGCTCCAGAGGATCATCCAAAAACTGCTTTCTCTACACCTGGAGGCCATTACCAGTACATTAGAATGCCATTCGGTTTGAAAAATGCACCGGCAACGTTTCACAGATTGCTAGACAGTGTCTTGAGGGGTTTGAAACCACGGCAGTGTCTGTTCTATTTGGATGACATTATAGCATTTTCAAGTAGTATGGAGCAACATAGACTGTGATTAAGGGAAGTCTTTATGAGGTAAAGAGCCACTCGTTTGATGTTGAGCCTGGAGATGTGTCATTTTTCATTAGAAGAAGTAAAATATTTGGGTCATATTATCAGTTAGGATGGAGTGCGAAAAGATCCGAGGTTGGTACAGGCTGTAAGGGATTTTTGGGAACCGAAAACAGTTAAGGAAGTGCAGTCATTCATCAGAATTTGCAATTTCTATCGAAAGTTTGTAAAGGGTTTTGCAGATTTAGCACAGCCATTGACGTTATTGTTAAGGAAGGGTGCGAAATTTGAGTGGACAGAAGAGTGTCAAAAAGCGTTTGACAAACTGAAAGAAGTGTTAACATCAAGTCCGATTCTTGTGTTTCCAGATTTTGAAAAGGAGTTTATACTAGAAACGTCAGTTTGCCTTTCCTTAACATATCTTGTAAGTTAAGTCGTAGGGTCAGTATTGCCTCACGTGTTCCAATATTTCTACGGAATCCGAACTGACCTTCCCCGAGGTCAGCTTCTACCAGTTTTTCCATTCATCTGTAAAGAATTCGTGTTAGTATTTTGCAGCCGTGGCTTATTAAACTGATAGTTTGATAATTTTCACATCTGTCAACACCTGCTTTCTTTGGGATTGGAATTATTATACTCTTCTGGAAGTCTGAGGGTATTTCGCCTGTCTCATACATCTTGCTCACCAGATGGTAGAGTTTTGTCAGGACTGGCTCTCCCAAGGCTGTCAGTAGTTCTAGTGGAATGTTGTCTACTGCCGGGCCTTGTTTTCACATAGGTCTTTCAGTGCTCTGTCAAACTCTTCACGCAGTATCATATCTCCCATTTCACCTTCATCTACATCCTCTTCCATTTCCATAATATTGTCCTCAAGTACATAGCCTTTGTATAGACCCTCTATATACTCCTTCCACCTTTCTGCTTTCCATTCTTTGTTTAGAACTGGGTTTCCATCTGAGACCTTCATATTCATTCAAGTGGTTCTCTTTTCTCCAAAGGTCTCTTTAATTTTCCTGTAGGCAGTATCAATCTTACCCCTAGTGAGATAAGCCACTACATCCTTACATTTGTCCTCTAGCCATCCCTGCTTAGCCATTTTGCACTTCCTGTCGATCTCATTTTTGAGACGTTTGTATTCCTTTTTGTCTGCTTCATTTACTGCATTTTTATATTTTCTCCTTTCATCAATTACATTCAATATTTCTTCTGTTACCCAAGGATTTCTACTAGCCCTCGTCTTTTTGCCTACTTGGTTCTCTGCTGCCTTCACTACTTCATCCCTCAAAGCTACCCATTCTTCTTCTACTGTATTTCTTTACCCCATTCCTGTCAATTGTTCCCTTATGCTCTCCCAGAAACTCTGTACAACCTCCAGTTTAGTCAGTTTATCTAGGTCCCATCTCCTTAAATTCCTACCTTTTTGCAGTTTCTTCATTTTTAATCTACAGTTCATAACCAACAGATTGTGGTCAGAGTCCACATCTACTCCTGGAAATATCTTACAATTTAAAACCTGTTTCCTAAATCTCTGTCTTACCATTATATAATTTATCTGATACCCTCTAGTATCTTCAGGCTTCTTCCATGTATACAACCTTCTTTCATGATTCTTGAACCAAGTGTCAGTTATGATTAAGTTATGCTCTGTGCAAAATTCTACCAGGGGGCTTCCTCTTTCATTTCTTACCCCCAATCCATATTCACCTACTACGTTTCCTTCTCTTCCTTTTCCTACTGTCGAGTTCCAGTCACCCATGACTATTAAATTTTCATCTCCCTTCACTATCTGAATAATGTCTTTTATTTCATCATACATTTCATCAAGTTCTTCGTCATCTGCAGAGCTAGTTGGCATATAAACTTCTACTACTGTAGTAGGTGTGGGCTTCGTGTCTATCTTGGCCACAATAATGCATTCACTATGCTGTTTGAAGTAGCTTACCTGCACTCCTATTTTTTTATTCATTATTAAACCTACTCCTGCATTACCCCTATTTGATTTTGTATTTATAACCCTGTATTCACCTGACCAAAATTCTTGTTCCTCCTGCCACCGAACTTCACTAATTCCCACTATATCTAACTTTAACCTATCCATTTCCCTTTTTAAATTTTCTAACCTACCTGCCCGATTAAGGGATCTGACATTCCACACTCCGATCCGTAGAACACCAGTTTCTTTCTCCTGATAAAGATGTCCTCTTGAGTAGTCCCCGCTCGGAGATCCGAATGGGGGACTATTTTACCTCTGGAATATTTTACCCAAGAGGTTGCCATCATCATTTAACCATACAGTAAAGCTGCATGCCCTCGGGAAAAATTACAGCTGTAGTTTCCCCTTGCTTTCAGCCATTCGCAGTACCAGCACAGCAAGGCCGTTTTGGTTAGTGTTACAAGGACAGATCAGTCAATTATCCAGACTGTTGCCCCTGCAACTTCTGAAAAGGCTGCTGTCCCTCTTCAGGAACCACACTTTTGTCTGGCCTCTCAACAGATACCCCTCCATTGTTGATGCACCTACGGTAAGGCTATCTGTATTGCTCGGGCACACAAGCCTTCCCGCCAACAGCAAGGTCCATGGTTCATGGGGGGGGGGGGGGGGGGGCAATAATGTACTATCAGGTATCAAAGTAGAAAAATAGTTTCCCTTACTCCCTTACTCATGATGCCAGTACCCTGCCTGACAAAAAATGTGAAGTACTAAGAAGATATGGTTGGATGTCAATGTAACTTTGTACACATAATGCCATTGGTGGTTACATTAATGATTAGAGCTGCAATTCGCTGTGACAGGTAGAATGGATACTAGAGTGCATAGTGTTGTTTGTGTTCAGTGTCATTAGTTGGCTATGTGTTGGCATGAGATGTTGAATGACCATTACAAAGAACATGGGAGATGATTTACATTTACATGAGACAGTGTTATGAGCACCTGACAATAGACTGAAAGGGCCCCCATTGTGGATCCCCATTTGCCAGCTGGTAGTATTATGCACTATCCAGGTTTGTGGAGAATTTGGATTGACTTCTTGCAACATTTTGTGGTATCTTGTGATACTGGTTGAAGACTGGCAGCAGCTGGACTAGGGAATTACCATCCTATGCACAGGCAGCCATTAACACCAAAAATGGATATGTTTCAAATGATGTCAAGACAAAGAATCATGGAGTGCTGATGAATGGTATTGCATTGTGTTTAGTTATGAACCATGGCCTCATTCTTCTAATATTTTGGAGAGGCTCAGAAGTATTAACATGGTATCATGATGTGGGAAGCCATTTGAAATGGTATACACTATCCTTCACTCAGCAACAGTGACCAATAAAACACAGTTAGGTATTTAACCATAAAAACTTTTGAACATTTCTCAAGTGATGTAAAGAAGTACTAGATAATAAAATTAACTTCAAACACAAACTGATATCATAATCAACATAGAAGTAACTAATTAACTAGTTAATAATTTACTGAAAACTGAATTTAATTATTAGAAAGATATGTTATGAAATGTTCTGGTGAGTGAGTGCATTCATCTGTTGCCTCATAGTTGAATAACATCTTTACTCTTTCTGGGTTTCATCTCCTTTATTGATATTTTGATCTTTCTGGACAAGAACAAATCATCTTGTGCAAAACCTTGTGATTATTTGAACACTGTCACTTCTTTTTTAGTCAGAAGCTATGGTGCAATTCTTTCCAATGGTCTGATACCTTTCAGTTTCATATAATGAATATGGTCCACTAATTAATCTATAAAGTCTGTGAAGAATATTCCATTTGGAGTCTGCTTCATGAATGCCCATTCTCTTCTTCATTGTGAGAATTGACTCAATTTCTTTGTCAAGAGTGACAAGCAGTTCATGTAGAGTATAATATATTTCTACTAGAAAGGTTAACTCTATTCTGAATGGAAAAAATACAAGGAAAATTTATATGAAAATCATTTTATGTCTTCTATTACAGTGAGTAAACTACAGTTCATTTGAAACTGATTTTTGTTGTGAGACATAGGTAACATTAAGAAGTGAAAGTGTTGAGAAGTCAATGTTAGTATTTGAAGACCCTTCAAAAGACACACATACATTGTACTGTTATCTACTTTACGGAATGTTCTTTTGCTTACAGTGCTCTAGAAGAAAATTACATTAACAACAGGGAGTGAAACTATGCTAAATGAGTTAACTCTTTTTCCTTGAGATAAGTGAAAAATAAGATAATTTCAGGTGTAAAAAAGGAATGGACATAAGTTATTTATGTGCTTAATTTGAGCTTCTTATCCAGCTGGACAGTAAGGAACACAGTGTTTTTTTTAGTAATGTGTATAGCTATTAAAACATATTTATGGTATGAGCAGATCATGTTTATTTGGTTTAAATGCATGTTAGGCTGTTTGTGAGGTTAAGATTTAAGATGCGTATAATAAACCAGTTATAGGCTTGTTCAGTAACCATCTGGGCTGTGTGTGTGTATGATTTTCATACCTGCATATTACTGTGTAGTGCCATCAGCAAATAATACTTTATACTCATTGTGAGGTCATTTTTGTTGATTAACAGCAATAGTAAATCCAATACCACATATTGTGGAGTTTTGTGTTTATCCATTTCTCATTCTGAGATTAGTTTTATGCACACGATACAACCTGTCAATGTGTCTCTTTACTTTTTTTCATCATCACTTTTTTTGAAGCCGAACTGTTACTTTAGTGTTATGTTAATCCTGTGAAGTGTTTTTTAACTACTTTTTTGTTATTTTTGAGCAGGGCATCACAATCAGCAAAACAGAGTCTTGTAGTATTGGGGATCAATCCTCAGTCTCTATCTTTTATAGTTCTCTGACTTTCTTTGTTGACTGCTTTGTATACTGATAGAATAAACTGAAATTTTTGCAGTGGTATTGATAGAAGACATATTTCCAACTATGAAGCCAGTCTCATAAACCTCAATCTTCTTTTCAGTATTTCAGTGCCTATAATAGATTGTTGAGTTTTCAGGCAGTGAACATGACTGAAATGATCGCTTATATTACCTGATACAGATGATTTCTCAAAATATTGAAAAGCATAACAGAATAGTAATCTTGCCGTCTTCAGAGTTTCAAAATATTTGCACTTATTCTCAGACATCTCCTTTACAGCTTTAAGAGTTTATTTATTTATTTATTGATCATCCATTTTATCATGTACATTGATATAGGACTTGTCATAGGTTAACACAAAAAGCTTACATAATAGTGTCTGTATACAACTCATGCAGATAATTAAGTACATAAACAAAAGCAAATCATATAGATTCATACAGATAACCCAATACATAAACCAAACAAATTCTAAGTTTACATTATATCTACCGTCACAAGACTGTGTTTAACTTACGTCATGGATGTCCTCAAATTCATAAAATTTACGTACTCATTAACACTGTAAAAGATTCCATTTATAAGTATTTTCTTAAGCTCATTTTTAAAAATGTGCAGCTTTGGTATCTTTTTAACTCGTAAGGGAAGGGCACTAATAAGAATTTTAGGATGATGTACACACATCAAGAAAAGTTTTGCATCACCACCGTTGTGAGAGTTGCGGAACCTGCAAAGAAAATTGGAATAGAGATCAACATAAACAAATCTATCAGATAGATATTTTAGCAGGTAGAAAGATTTTTATATATACCATTGCTTGTTTTTCGTTATTTGATTTCTCAAGTCTTGGATGAAATTTCAATACTTGTGCTTCTACTTTCTTTATTTTCTGGATATTTTTGTCACATCTCAAGTTTTATTTTCAGGCTTGCTTCATCTGTCTATGGCTTTCAAGATCTCTCTGTTTTGTTGCTAACTTTTCAGATTTTTAGATCTGATGTTTGCACATCAGTTTTACTTCCCACCCTATTATGTCATGGCACATTTACCTCAAACTAGACTCCTAGGTGATTTGCCAAGTTAGTCACTGATTTGTCTCTCTGTTCATTATTGATGACAACTGAAATATAAAATTGTTTTCTATATTTACTGTATTGCTTCAAATTAAGAAAATTGTTTTATGTATCTACTGTATTGCTTCAAATTAAGAATTGCCTTTGCTGCCACAGATTCTGATGTATTTCTTAACACATTCCAAAAACATGATTTTGCTGCATTTATTATTTTTTCAATGAACTGCTTACTTTCTCATGAATGGCAATTTCATTCTCAAATAAATTTTCACCCCATGATCATATTTTTAAACAGCTCTTACCTTTCGTATATTGCTGCACCACAAATAAGTACAGACGAGGATTTGGAGGAATTCTTATAAATTTTGTGCAGCTGTGGCTGGAAGATAGTACTTAAGACACCGATTGGCACATCAGATGGCAGGCTCGTGTAATGTTGATATTTTCCAAATGATTTTGTGAGGCAGGTTTACAACACCGCTCAGGGACGGGAAGCCACAGCCTGATGGGCACTATATACAAGAGTGAAGTAATCAGGACAGCACAGGCCACTGACATGCTGTCAAGAACTCATATGTTGCAGTTACAACAGCACCTAGTGACCTGTGTGTAGGGACTGAAGCACACTGAGGAAAGCTGACATTGTAATTATTAAAGAGCACTCCACTTGTCCCCTCCAGCAAAACTACATCAGAGGTGTAGGGAAAATAAATATAAATAAGCAAGTCTAGAGGCTCAAATCAGGCAGTCATGTCATCATTCTGTCCACATCTAGAAGTGAAGAGAATGGAGACTGTTTAAGTTGCAGGCCAATCATGATGACCTTTTGGTGATGGATGTCGGACAACTGGCCTGCTGCAACCACCTCCAATCTCCGCTGCAGGGACACGTCATAGCTATGGCAGGGCATGCCACACCTTGGAGCTGCACCAGTGTGGGAGTGAGAGGGCTACTGGCCTCCACTCCCTGGGTGACATGGTCTGGCAGACTACAAGCTGCCCTCTGAAGGGGCAGGGCTGGGGTGTGAATTCACAGCCTCCCCCATTGCAGAGCTGCACTGCAGTCACTGACCGAGCTGCCCTGGGTGGATAGTCAGAGCTGCTAAGGCTCACTATGACAACAGTGGTTGGCTGTGTCCCTTCGGCACTCTTCATGGCGTCCATGAGTCACACTTGAGGGAGCAGTCAGCCGTGTTATGGGCTACAAGTGCAGCTAACACACATGGTGGCAAGTTAGCCATGGTGGGAACAGGAGCACTACACTGGCAAGGCTGGGCAACCAGATGTTGACACTGCTGATTCTTGGATTGGCACTGGCGCTGACCCACACATAGCAATGTCACCATGTTCAGCAGAAGGCCTGCTGTGTACCTTTGATGTAATAAAGTCAATGACACATTTGCCTGTGTTTCTCTGCATTCTTCAGTGTGAGTGACCCCTCTCTCCCAAATCATACCTCTTCGTCATTCTGGCATATTACAACCCCCTGAGGTCAAGGCGTTGTAACAATTTGGTGTCAGGAAGTGGTTGTTTCACTTTCCAATGCAATATGTTGTGTCAAGAAGTGTCAGTCCATGTCCAGCACTATGTTTTGGTGAGTGGTGAGTTAGGCAATGTCACTTGACATAGGTTAGGTGGTTCCATCTGGCTCAATGTGGTGCAATGAGTCTAAGCTTATTTATATTATTTTTGATGTTGCTCTCATTGTCGGGGTTAGTTGTGTGAGCTAGGGTATATGATCTTTACAGTTACTTCTGTGAAGCCACAGCAACCTGTGGACTTATCTTTGTTTAGAGGTAATGGTGGATGTGATTATTTAGTGCCAGTAAGGTGTTCATTTTGCAGTTTGTCTGGGCCTGAGTTCCGTGTACCAGAGCTGTAGCGGATGTTTGTTCTATATGTAGACAAATTGGTCATCTGTCTAGAAGTTGGTTTAAATGGGAGATTGTGTTTTGTCTTTAAGAAAAAAATCTGTTGAATTAAGGTGGAAGTAGAGAACGAAAAATGGTGGAAACATACTGCAGATGAAGTTGCTGCTTTGACTCGGCAAGTGAAAACGTTAACAGAGCAATGAAGTTTCTTTGACTTTCCCAGTAGTTCAGTGTCATCCCTGCACAGACCACCAACAGTACACCTGATTCCACAAGTTAACAGAGCAGTTTGAGAGAATGAAGGTGAGAAATTTCAAACTTGATCATGAGTTAGAGAGGCTTCTTCAGAGAGTAACAATCAGAGTCACGGGAAAGAAAGTCTGGATTGAGAGTGTCTTCTGTTCAGTATGACATGGCAGTGGTCACACTGATTAATCTCTTTTTGGGCAAGGCAACACATGACATGGCAGTTTTCATTAAGGATGTTAGGGACACTGTGGAAGCATATGGGTTGTCAGATGAAGTAGCCCTGGCTGTTGCTAATATGTGTTTGGGGGTGGGGGGTCGCGAAAGCATATGTTGTCGACCATAAAGCACATACATTCCAGGAGTGTGCCACTGGATTGTGCCAGAGGTACCAAAAGCAGAACAGTGATTATTTTTTGCAGGGAAATTAAGTACATTGTCGAACAGCACAATGAGTCTGTGGAACTATTCTCGGATAGAATCCATAAGCTAAATGGAAAGACATATGTACAGACCCAGAATGCAGAAGCTAATAGGGTGCTGTTGCAGGAGGCAGAAAATAGAGCAGTGGATATTTTCTTCCGTGGTAAAGCTGCCAAAATGCCATGGAGGGTATGGATGGAGAACCCAGAGGACTTAGAATCAGCTCTTAGGATTGCAACACTTATAGAGGAGGTGGATGTGGGCACAAAGCAGAGTGTGTACCAACAGGTGTTGGCTTCTGATGTCAAGTGTTATAAATGTGGTCAGGAGGGGCAGGTAAGGAAGCAGTGTAAGCAACCAGAGTGCTACGCATGTGGCATAGTGGGGCACCGAGCATTTGAGTGGTGAGCTAGAAAGGATGGAAAGCACCAGCAAGGGATGCAGCTGTTAAACACAAATGGGACTGCTTCAACTGTCAGAAGCCAGTCCTGATAGAATGTAACATGGCACAAATTAGGGCATAGATGAAGAGTAGCTTAGTGGGCTTTGTGGGTGGCAGAAAATGGAAATTTTTGGTGGACACAGGTGCGAATGTGTCTGTTATCAATCTGAACCTCATGGGAAAGAGGAGACTGGGTTCACCACGGTATAGGTTATGTGGGGTTGGTGATAACAGGGTAGAATCATTGGGTATGGCAGTCCTGGAATTTTTGGTCAGGAAAACTAAGTTCAGCAAAGGCACGGAGGTGTCGTGATGCATAGGCAAAGGTTATTCAGTGATTCTTGGGCTAGACTTTCTTGACAAACATCAGGTTAAGACTGATGTTTTGCAATGCATAGTGGAACTCAGTGGGACTTTGTTTCAACTGGGGGAAACAGTCGCAATGGAGACAATGGCGCAAGATTCACCTGTCATGGGTATGAGACCAACTAAACTGCATACCTTTTCAGTAAACATCAGTCAGCAGGGTAAAATACCAGCAGGTATGGGAAAGAGAGTGTGGGTTTCAATGGATACTGATTTGTCAAGGGAAATATTATACACTATGTGATCAAAATTATCACAACACCCCCAAAAATACATGTTTTTCATATTAGGTGCATTGTGCTGCCACCTACTGCCAGATGCTCCATATCAGTGACCTCAGTAGTCATTAGACATCGTGAGAGAGCAGAACGGGGCACTCTGCGAAACTCATGGACTTTGAATGTAGTCAGGTGATTGGGTGTCACTTGTGCCATACGTCTATACTCAAGATTTCCACACTCCTAAACATCACTAGTCCACTGTTTCTGATGTGGTAGTGAAGTGGAAACATGAAGGGACACACAGCACAAAAGCGTATAGGCCGACCTCGTCTGTTGTTTGACAGAGACCGCCAACAGTTGAAGAGGGTCATAATGTGTAATAGACAGATATTTATCCAGACCATGACACAGTAATTCCAAACTGCATTAGGATCCACTGCAAGTACTACGACAGTTAGACTGGAGGTGAGAAAACTTGGATTTCATGGTTGAGCAGCTGCTCATAAGCCACACATTGCGGTGGTAAATGCCAAATAATGCCTCATTTGGTGTAAGGAGCGTCAACATTGGACGATTGAACAGTGGAAAAACATTGTGTGGAGTGACGAATCATGGTACACAATGTGGCGATACGATGGCAGGGTGTGGGTATGGTGAATTCCTAGTGAATATCATCTGCCAATGTGTGTAGTGCCAACAGTAAAGTTCAGAGGCAGTGATGTTATGGTGTGGCCGTGTTTTTCATTGAGGGGATTGCATCCCTTGTTGTTTTGCACGGCACTATCACAGCACAGGCCTACATTGATGTTTTAAGCACCTTCTTGCTTCCCTCTGTTGAAGAGCAATTTGGGGATGGCGATTGCATCTTTCAACAAGATCGAGCACCCGTTCATAATGCGTGGCCTGTGGCAGAGTGGTTACATGACAATAACATCCCTGTAATGGTCTGGCCTGACCTGAATCCTACAGAATACCTTTGGGATGATTTGGAATGCCAAATTTGTGTCAGGCCTCACTGACCGATATTGATACCTCTTCTCAGTGCAGCACTCCGTGAACAATGGGCTGCCATTCACCAAGAAACCTTCCAGCACCTGATAGAATGTATGCCTGTGAGAATGGAAGCTGTCATCAAGGCTAAAGGTGGGCTAACACCATATTGAATTCCAGCATTATCAATGGAGGGCACCACAAACTTGTAAGTCATTTTCAGCTGGTGTCCGGATACTTTTGATCACATAGTGTATGTGACTGAATCGCTCATAAGCAATCAAGAATTGGATAGTTCACATTGTTTCATTCACAACAGTTTAGTGCATGTGAGTGACATTAACGGGGAACAGATGATTCTGCTTAGTATGGATGCTTTGGTGGAGGGGAGATGACTCTGTCAAAGGGTGTAATAATAGCCACTCTGGAAGTCTTGGAAGATGAGGACTTTGATAGGTAGAGCCTAGAGGAAAGCCACAAGCAAACTGTCAATTTGGAAGTGTTACGAGGGAAAGTAGGTCATTTGAAGTGCAGTGATCGAATGGCTATGGAGAACTTGTTGTTGAGGTTTAGGAAGCCGTACCATATAGCAAAGCAGCTGCAATGATTGGTAGAAGAATTTATTGAACAACAAGTATGGGATGGGATCATAGAACTGAGATAGTCTCTGGAGCATCAATATTGTCATCATTCCAAAGAAATTGGTGGATGGTACATGGAAACACAGATTTTGCTATGACTACAGATATCTAAATGCACAAAGCATTTTGGATGCTTATCCAATTGCAAACACCACAGAAACTTTGAATAATCTGGGTCAGTGTCTGTTTTCTACAACTATAGATCTCAGGAGTGGGTATCATCAATTGGAGGTGGTGCCTGAAGTTAGGCTGAAAACAGTGTTTACCATTCCAGCAGGGCATTTTCATTACAAACACATGCCATTTGTATTAAAGAATGCACCGGAATTTTTTCAGTGATTGCTAGATGGGGAACTGAGAGGAGTAAAGCCAAAAACTTGTTTAGTCTCTCTCAATGAGATAACTGTCTATTCAAAGAAATTACTGGAGCATGTGAGATGTTTGGAGGATGTCTTTAGTAGCCTACAATTGGCAGGTCTTGTTAAGTGTGGGCAAGTGCCATTTTGCACAAAATCAGGTAAGCTGTTTGGGGAGGTAATTTGTGATCTGTTCAGGTGTCCAAGTGCAGACTAATACGGGGACATGTGAAGTGAGTTTGTTTCTGGGCAAAGTAAATGGGACAAGTTGTGGGAAGGAGCTTCTGCCAGCCTGAACATACTTCCAGAGAGTGGGTACTCATTGGTTACAGTCTGTATTCATGCCAGAAAATGTATTGTTGAATTGCTGCTATGAAGGAGGCAGACCAATAGGGTTGAGAAAACTTGAACTTCGGGAAAGTGGAATGATCATTAATGGCATGACTTGTGAGGTGGTTGGAAAGGATTTTCATGTTCCAGCTACACTTACAGGCTAAATTGTTATGACATTGTCATGGAATATGTCATATTGTCATATTTGCCAGAAGGATCTCTGAGGGTACTACCCATTCAAAATTTAACTGACACTATCAATCCATAGTTTTTGCAGTCCTTGGGCATATTAATAGAGTACCAGCAAGGCGGAATTTCAATGGAGAAAATGTGACAGCATGTACACTATTTCCAGTAAGAACAGGAGCACAAAATATTAGTGGTGAGCATATCAGCCACCAGTTGCGGCACGTTTCTAGAAGGCTTTTGCATACTGCATTTCTGGGTAAGATGCAAGAGAACACAGGCTACAGACATGCCACCACACCAATTACCAGTAGAATGGCTGACAGTCATTGGTCGCAGAAGCAATAAGTTTTAAGATCTTAATTAGAGTATAAGGGTATGACAAGGGGTAGACGGTAGTGATAAAGTGTGATCAGAAGTCCTGAATGGTGAATTCAGGAGATTGTTCTCAATATGTAAATCATTAGAGTTAAGGTAGTTGAGTGAGAGCACCATTTTAAAGATTCAGGATGAATCTTCTTGAAAGGGAGGAGGTATGCAGTGCCACAAATAAGGACAGGCATGGATCTTGGGGAATTCTTGTAAATTTTCCACAGCTATGGCTGGAAGGTAGTAGTCAAGGGACCGATTGTCACATAAGATGGCAGGCACAGGTAATGTTGATATTTTCCAAATCATTCTGTGAGGCATGTTTATGACACTGGTTGCAGGTGGGAAGTCACAGCCTGGCAGGCACTATATACAAGAGTGAAGTAATCAGGGCAGCACAGGGCAATGACATGCTGTGAGGAACCCATATGTTCCAGTTACAAAAGCACCTAGTAACCTTCGTGTCAGGGCCAAAGTGGACTGAGGAAAGCTGGCGTTGTAATTATTAAAGAGCACTCCACTTGTCCCCTCCAGAGGAACTACGTCAGAGGTGTAGAGAAAAGATGTATAAATAAGCAAACCCAGAGGCTCAAATCAGGCAGTCATGTTGCCATTCTGTCCATGTCTAGAAATGGTGAGAATCACAATTGTTTCAGTTGCAGGCCAACCATGACGACCTTTTGATGATGGACGTCGGCGGCCAACTGGCTCACTGAAGCTACCTCCAACCTCCGCTGCTTGGATGCTCATAGCTGTGGTGGGGCACGCAGCATCTTGGAGCTGCACTGGCACAGGTAATGACAGGGCTACTGGCTTCCACTCTCTGGGTGACATCATCTAGTGCACTGCAAGCTGCTGTCTGCAGGTGTGGGGCCGGGACATGAACTCGTGGCCTCCCAGGTGCAGAACTGTCTGTGGTCACAGACTGAGCTGCTCTGGGTGGGTGGTTGGAGCTCCTAAGGTTTGCCATGACAACGGCAGTCAGCTGTGTCCAGCAGAAGGCCCACTGTATACCTTTGATGTAATAAAGTCAATGACACACTTACCTGCATTTCTCTGCATGCTTCGGCACGAGTCACCCTTTTCTCCCAAATCTGTGAGGTTCTGACATACTACAAACTCTGAGCTCGGGGGGAGGGGGGGTTGTAACAATATTCTACTTTTTTTTGCCCTTGACAGCCAGATCTTGAACAGAGTTTTCTTGTGACTTGAGTTTTTATTCGATTTTGAACGATTTCAATTTTTTTTTTTTAAGGTAAATCACACCAATGTCTGGGATGCAACGTGTAGACAACCTCCAAGATGGTGTACCCCAGGCAATGGACTGCTAAGGCAGGATGGTGAAAAGTCTACACTACTGGCATCCACACTAGATCACTTTCTCATGGCTACTCAAGACAACAGCACAAGAAAACAAACTATAACAAAGGCTCTTCTCAGAGCCAGACAAAGAGTATGAACAATTTTGGACAAAGTATTAGTATTTTACAAACCAATGTTGAAGGACTGACAAAAGACAAATGTGACTACTTGAGCAAATTGGCCACAGACCAAGGCCCTCCAGGAACCCCATCTAAATGAAGACAATATAGCAAAGAGAGAGGTTGCACGTTACAAAATAATAGGATACTTGCCATCATCTACACATGGTTCTATCATGTACACCAAAAACAGTGTTTCTGATATTAAAGGAGTCTGCTGCCAGGTGATCAGTGACACAGAAGTGATAACTCTGGAGCTGAGTGGCTTAACTGTTGTCTCAGTCTACAAACCACCAAACATCCAGTGGCCCACCCCAGTCTTGCCATCTGTCTCCCAGCCGTGCATATATCTGGGTGATTTGAACAGCCACCACACAACCTGGTGTTATACAAACAGTGACATAAGTGCAGAAAAATTAGTGGAATGGGAGAGAAACTCTATCCCAGCTATGATGCCAAAGAACCGAAAACCTTTCGCTCTGGTGGGTGGCACACTGACACTAATCCTGACCTGTGTTTCCTCTCCACTGATGAAAACACACTCCCATTGAGTCATACAAGGAAAGTTCTAAAGGGCTTCCTAAGAAACCAACACTGCACAACAATAATCAAAACTGGGCTGGAGATACCCATAATAAATTCCATTAACAAGCCAAGATGGAATTTCAAGAAAGCTAACTGGGATCAGTATGCGAGAGAAGTTGACAGCAACCTACGCTGGGTAGCCCCAAAAGCAGAAAACTACAAAAGATTTGTGGGAATCATAATTGGTGCAGCCAAACATAATATACCTCGAGGGCTCAGGAAACAATACATCCCTTGCTGGGATGACACAATAGAAAACTTGTACGCAGAATACCAACAAACTGAAATCCCTGATACTGGTAAATTAATACTAGAACAGGTAAATGAAGCAAGAAAGCAGAAATGGATGGACCTGACATCTATTCTAAATTTCACTCATTCAAGCAGAAAGGCATGGGGATTATTAAGAAAACTTGTCACTGCAAACAACGTCTCTAATCAGCAACCGAAGAGTACGCCATCAGAACTGGCACTATACATAAAATCAAGAACTGAGAAGATTCTTGTAGACACAACCATGAAAGAAAAAGTAAAGAATGAACTGAATGAAGTCAATAGGCACCTCCATGATACAACCACACTACATCTACATATACATACATACTCCGCAATCCACCATACGGTGCATGGCGGAGGGTACCTCGTACCACAACTAGCATCTTCTCTCCCTGTTCCACTCCCAAACAGAACGAGGGAAAAATGACTGCCTATATGCCTCTGTACAAGCCCTAATCTCTCTTATCTTATCTTTGTGGTCTTTCCATGAAATATAAGTTGGCGGCAGTAAAACTGTACTGCAGTCAGCCTCAAATGCTGGTTCTCTAAATTTCCTCAGTAGCGATTCACGAAAAGAAAGCCTCCTTTCCTCTAGAGACTCCCACCCAAGTTCCTGAAGCGTTTCTGTCACACTCGCATGATGATAAAACCTACCAGTAACAAATCTAGCAGCCTGCCACTGAATTTCTTCTATGTCCTCCTTCAATCCGACCTGATAGGGATCCCAAACGCTCGAGCAGTAATCAAGAATAGGTCGTATTAGTGTTTTATAAGCGGTCCCCTTTACAGATGAAACACATCTTCCCAAAATTCTACCAATGAACCGAAGACGACTATCCGCCTTCCCCACAACTGCCATTACATGCTTGTCCCACTTCATATCGCTCTGCAATGTTATGCCCAAATATTTAATCGACGTGACTGTGTCAAGCGCTACACTACTAATGGAGTATCCAAACATTACGGGATTCTTTTTCCTATTCATCTGCATTAATTTACATTTATCTATATTTAGAGTTAGCTGCCATTCTTTACACCAATCACAAATCCTGTTCAAGTCATCTTGTATCCTCCTACAGTCACTCAACGACGACACCTTCCCGTACAAAACAGCATCATCAGCAAACAGCCGCACATTGCTATCCACCCTATCCAAAAGATCATTCATGTAGATAGAAAACAACAGCGGACCTACCACACTTCCCTGGGGCACTCCAGATGATACCCTCACCTCCGATGAACACTCACTATCAAGTACAACGTACTGGGTTCTATTACTTCGAGCCACTCACATATTTGCGAACCAATCCCATATACTCGTACCTTAGTTAGGAGTCTGCAATGGGGCACTGAGTCAAACACTTTCTGGAAGTCAAGGAATATGGCATCCGTCTGATACCCTCCATCCATGGTTCGCAAGATATCATGTGAAAAAAGGGCGAGTTGCGTTTCGCAGGAGCGATGCTTTCTAAAGCCGTGCTGATGCATGGACAGCAACTTCTCTATCTCAAGGAAATTCATTATATTCAAACTGAGAATATGTTTGAGAATCCTGGAACAAACTGATGTTAAGGATATTGGTCTGTAATTTTGAGGATCCATCCTTCTGCCCTTGTTATATACAGGCGTCACCTGTGCTTTTTTCCAGTCACTCGGGACTTTACGTTGGGCAAGAGATTCGCGATAAATGCAAGCTAAGTAAGGAGCCAATGCAGTAGAGTACTCTCTGTAAAACTGAATTGGAATCCCATCAGGACCTGGCGATTTATTTATTTTCAACCAATTCAGCTGCATCACAACCCCAGGGTTGTCTATCACCATGTCCTCCATACGGGAATCTGTACGAGTCTCAAACGGCAGTATGTTTGTACGATCCTCCTGCGTGAAAGATTTCTCAAATTCTAAATTTAAAATTTCAGCTTTCGTTTTGCTGTCTTCCATTGCCAGGCCAGACTGATCAGTGAGTGACTGGATGGAAGCCTTTGACCCGCTTACCGATTTTACGTAAGATCAGAATTTGCTTGGGTTTTCAGCAAGATCTTTTGCTAAACTATGACGGTGGTAGTGGTTGTATGCTTCGCACATCGCTCTTTTTACAGCAGCATGAATCTCTACAAACTTTTGCCTGTCCTCATTCTCCCAATCTTTCTTGTACCGTGAGTGCAACTGTCTTTGCTTCCTGAGCATTCTCCGAATTGCGCTGTTAAACCATGGTGGGTCTTTTCTGTCCGTAACCCACTTTTTCGGCACATACTTGTCCAATGCGTGATTTACAATGTGTTTAAAATTTGCCCATAATTCTTCCACTTCCATCGTACCGGAAATGAACCATAGTCATAATGACAACATCATGATCACTAATCCCTGTCTCAACACTGACACCGTCGATGAGGTCTGGTCTGTTTGTGGCTACCAGATCTAAAATATTTCAATTACGCGTTGGCTGTCAATTTAGCTGCTCAAGACAGTCTATCAGACCCCTTTTCTGAAATAGATATAAATGAGGCCATCAAAACATTGAAAATGAGAAAAACCACAAGACTGGATGGCATATTTCCTGAATTTATAAAACACATAGGAAAACATGAAAGAACTTGGCTGAAGAAGTTCTGCAATGATATACTCAAGACCAGAAGGGTGCCTCAACAGTTCAAGATCACACACACATTAGCAATCCTCAAATCTGGAAAGCAGTACATGATGCCTCAAGTTACCGGCCAATTGCACTGCTGAGCATGTGCTTCAAACTACTGGAACAACTCATCCATAGCAGAATACAAGAAATAATAAACAACATAACCCCAACATATCAGGCTGGGTTCAGAAGCAAGCGGAGCTGCTGTGAGCAGGTCCTAGCCTTGACATCCTACATTGAGGCTGGATTCCAAAAGAAAATAAAGAAATCAGTGGCCTTTGTTGATCTGTCAGCAGTATATGACACTGTGTGGCTAGATGGACTCCTGCTGAAGTTAAAAAAAACATGTCCCAAGTAAGAAACTGACGACACTTGTGGGAAATATGTTAACCAACCACTACTTCAAGGTTAGCATTGCACAAAAACAGAGAAAGTCATTTACCTTGAAAAACTGGCTCCCCCAAGGGTCTGTCCTAGCACCCCTACTTTTCAATCTGTACACCTGTGACATGCCAAACACTGCTAGCGCAAAGTTTTACTATGCTGATGACTTTGCCATAGCCGTACAAACCAGCACACTTGAGGAAGGAGAAGCTATATTATCTAGAGACTTAGAAATTCTCAAGACATACTAAAAAGCATGGAGACTCCATCCAAATGCAGCAAAGACAGAAGTCTGTGCAGTCCATCTAAACAACAGAATTGCAAACCAGCAGTTGAATGTCATCTTCTGCCAACAAAAGGTTAGACATAATTTCCAGCCTAAATACCTTGGTGTCACAATAGATCGGTCTCTGATGTATAAAAAACACTTGGAAAAGCCAAACCAAAAACTAAAGACCCGAAACAACATCGTAAAGGAACTAGCTGGTAGAGCATGGGGTGCCGACGCATCGACTCTACGTACTACAGTACTTACACTGGTGTACCCTGTTGGCAAATACTGTGCTCCGGTGTGGCAACATAGTGCCCACATGAGGAAGCTGGATGTACACCTGAACAAGTCAATGAGGATTATTACGGGCACATTAAAATCCACCCCGATCCCCTGGCTGCACACCATCACCAACTTCCCACCACCTGAATTACGACGCCAAGAAGCAGTCGATTGAGAATGGAGGAAACTACACCACCCTGACTACCCACAAGACCTCCCAATTCATATGGTCTTAAACAACCCTCCCCCAGACCGCTTAAACTCTCACAATCCACTGTGACATAATGGAAGGATCAATAAGAAGTTCAACATTATAGACGAGTTGCATAAGAGGTGGAATGCTGCAACAATAGCACATCAAGGTATCCAAGACCCAACTGCCAGCCTACCAGGATTTCGTCTGCAGAGAAGGAAGTGGACAAGGCTGAACAGAATAAGAACTGGCCACGCCAGGTGCAACGCTGTGATGATGCACAAGTGGGGACTCCGAGATTCTCCAGCCTGTGATTGTGGGGCCCAAGAACAAATTGTTCAACATATTGTTAGAGACTGTCCTCAGAGGAAGTATCCTGGACCATATAGTGACTTTATTAATGCTACTCCATCTGCTCTTAGTTGGCTTCAATCTTTAGATATTGAATTATGATTAAATGTATCTGCCTTTTTTAACTTGCAATTATATCAGTCAAAGTAGTCAGCAATATTAAGTTAGTAATTTTCACAATTTAAAAATGTGTATACAATTTGTGCCAAAAAGTAAAACTAAAGTACATGTAAATACTTAACAAGATATGCATATAAAATTAAACTTTATGTACTTGTCAATGTTTGCTGTTATTGCCATACGATAAATAAATTAAACAAACACTAATGTTTCTGCTACCTATTGCCATCACTTAGAATTATGTGCATCTGTATCCTTCTGCACTTATTGTACTGGATAGACAGGAATAAAACCATGTGTTTGTCAGAATTCTAGAAGTCAAGACCTTCATTTAATTTTTCTTATTCTCTACCTTTGCCCTCAGCAAATATTGCATTCTAATCTCGTAACTTTATAATACTTTTCCTGTCTACCATCTTTTGATATAAGGACAAAAGCAACTGGTAAGTACGTCATAAATTTGTGTCTCTCCATATTGTATAAACCTTGATAAAACAATGTCTTATATCTGATGTAATTAGCATGTTCTTTGTAATATTTTGAAATTTGAAACCCTTTGTAGTCTGGAACCAACTTTTTCTGGTATACAATCAATTGTTCTTTTTGTCACATTATACTTTTCCCTGACATATATAACTATTACATACAAATTTTCCTTGGCTTTTATTTTTCTCTGGCAATGAGTAATAAATGCCTGTATGGAGACAAAATAAAATGCTGTAGTTTTTTGCTTTTTTGTTTCCAATATGGACAATGAAATGCAGAGCAAGATCTGTGATTTTGATGCACAGGCAGTAAATGCTTCATGCAGTGCTGGACCAGAGACATTAAACGCTAATGGTGGAATCTTTGAAGGAATTGTACAGAGTAAAAGAATTCTAAGAACAGAGGAGTAGATGTGGAGGTAGGGCTGGGTGGAGGGGGGTGGTCCAACTCTCCACCTCAGAACCATGATGTTTCTTTTTTGCCAAGAGACGAGACGTGATATTATTTCCATAAGTTGCCATGTTAGGCTAAGCTTTGGCTCTGCATAGACACAGACACTGAAGAACCAAAGAAACTGGTACACCTGCCTAATATCGTGTAGGGGCATCAGATTGTCCTGCTTGAATTGCCCAAGTCTGTTGGAATGCACAATGGACATGAATGGATGAAGGTGATCAGACAGGATACTTACATACATGTCACCTGTCACAGTTGTATCTAGACATATCAGTGGTCCCATATCACTCCAACTGCACACGCTATGATGAAGCAAGCTGGGATATTTTTACTTCTCCTCTTGTTTTGCCACCTACCTACTTAAATTCATTTTTCAATTTTAATTAATTACCATTAACATACATGAATATAATCTGTATTTCCATAAAAGAGAAAGGTTGGCCCTTAGTCTTAAAGAATATGACACCAGATCTAATTTTGTGCTTAGTTTTATGTATGTAATTAATTTTACAATTTATTTTGACCATTCCTAGTTAGTATCATTTGTTATAGAGTGAAATCAGTAATTGTTTTGTAACTTAAATTTTATTGTTGACTTACAAACAAATATAACTTCTGTAATAATTGTAAACATTTGGAAGACGAAATGCTAGTATTCTTAAAGTATCTATTTGGCTCTATTCGAAAACATGTTAGCAAAGCCAGCCCTTAATTAATTTCAAAGTAATTAATAGTTTTGTCAAAAGTATTATTTATGTAATTATATATGTTAATTTCATGATTTAAACAAATAATTCAGCCTAAACCCTGTAGTAGAAGAAACTGCTAAAAAGAACCAATTTTTGTTATGTATTCAGTTAATTTAATGAGTTAAGTTTTAATTCTAATTTCTGTAAATTTAACTAAACAATGAATAGTTTCTGCCACTATTATTGTGACGATACATAAGGGTCTGATTTTTGGTCATGAGGCAGTCAGTCCATGGCCGAGCTTCAGATGAGGAACCTGTGTTGGTTTGAACGACAACAATACACCAACTTAACAGTGAAATAAGTATTACACCAATAGGCCATGTGTTAATGCAATGATAGTGTCTGTTCCATACGTACCTGATTATTCCAAAAGAACTGTGAATTATGTGGTTATGTTTTTACTGCTCGTGAATATTCAACAGGAAACTATTGTAGCAGTATGGGGATGTTCGCCATCTACATACATCTACATTTATACTCCGTAAGTATTAATGAGGCTTATGGGAAGTTAGAACAATAGTGGAGTGGCCATATATAACTGTGTATTGTCAGGGGGTTGTGAAAGTAAAAGACTGTGAAATGCAATTGTGCATGTGTCGGCTACATCATTTACAGTGCATGTCCACACCCTATCTTTTCAGACAGTACATCGACACCACAGATCCAAAGATGGTGACATATCTTAACAAAACCAATTATTGAAATAAATGCTTTACTAGCAGTCTTAGCTTTCTGAAGTTTTTCTTCTGCAGACTGCCCCCATTGTGGCACAATAAAAGTAATATACCTTAAAGAGATGATGTGGACAATTCTGAGGTGGAACAGACCAATTAAAATTAAGAAACATAAATGAGACACAAAACAGAATTAGCAGTGGTTCAACACAGAAACACCTATGCACACAGAATGCAAAAAATAGTTTCGCAACAACAAAACTATATATCACATATGAAATATGTAAACCGAGGCAACTTACACAGATTCTTTCTGTTTCATCACGTAAGATATAACTATGTTTATAAAATAATTCATTTAGTCTCTTATTGTTATGAATCATCAAAATGTCATTAACATGACTGGAATCAATATAGTGATGCTTCTCTTATACAACTAAGCCTCTCTTGCTAAAATTTCTTTCACTTTCAGTGTTACACGTGGAAATGTGTAGGACTTCTTTCACAACTTTTGGGAGCACTCAGGCACTAGTCTTCCACCAATAAAACATGTTCTTGAAGTCATGATCTGGGACACCTATGCTCAAATATCTCTGAAGTTTGCCTTTACATTTATAAGTTGATCGATGTCAGTTCCAGACCTTCTTTACACATGACGGGATGCAATGATCTTTCTCTTCTTCCACAATTATGCTATCTAACTTCACATAAACTATTTGATAAATATGTTCTTTCTTTTATTCACTCAGAACTAGGAGTCCTTGAAAAATAGATTAAACGTGAAGCCATGTAGTGAGGATTCTGTAGTTCATTAATTACTTTGTATTTTAGGAAGGTTTCTACATGTGTATACATAAATTTTAGTGTTGCATTGTCAACTCCACTTCAGCCTGAATCTAGTAAACTTAACACTCACGGCGTTTCAATGCAGGCTCAGTTTTGTTTCATGTTGCAGGTCATTGCAGTTTCTTTAAAACACTCCAAGGATTTAATTACTGGAATTCATTACATCAGGCCAGAAAAAGGTATTATTTTTGTCTCATTTTTCTCCAGCAGCAATTTCTCCATGTGGTTTTTATGCAAGAGAAATGAATTCAGAATCACATACATGCTATTCCATCTAGTTTCAACACTTCGATGTAATGTTTTTTTCCAATTTAGTCACCAAACCAGTTCATTTCATATAGTCCACCATTCTATGAACTGTCTGGATAGAGTTATAAATGTCAGGAAGTTTAAATGTCAGGAAGCTCTTCTGTAAGAAAATTTTCATCCAATGCGTGCCTTAATGCTGCATTAATGCAGTACACTGCACATGGCAGACATTCGTGATGTTGAAGAGTTTACATTTGGGCCTTGATCCATAGCAAATGTGAGATCCAATACCCACATTACCATGCACTTGTCCCTGACTGCCTTTCTATCACTCTTAAAAACTGTTGTGGGTGTGTTGAAACTTCGATATTTTTTGCAATTATGACTTATCATGCTTGTGGGGCTTCTCTTGTATATGAGTGACACGTTGCATCTCTGTCTTTGGCACTGAATGTAACACACAGAACTGCAAGTATTCCTTTCAGCTACTATATGAAATTAAAAATAACATTAATAAACATTTGTTCTGTCGAATGCAGCTCCTAACATTCTCACCCCTTTAAAATAATGAAGCAAATTTTTCGAAACTACAGAGAAAGAAACATGCAAAGAAGAAAATATTATGATGATTATGCACAGAACTGTGCTAAGTTGAAAAGTGTTGGGCAGTTCCTTTGGTAAATATGAAACACTATTTAAATGGTTCAATGAAATAAAAATAACTCTTTTTCCAAATCTGTTCTCAAATATTATTTTACATTTCATATTCTGTTTTGACATTTTTTTAACTGTGACATGTGGCAACATTCTCAAACTTTCATCTGAAATTCAGCTTCTAGCTGTGGATCTGATGTAGCTTGACATAAATACAACAATGAGGAAAAGAAATTCATCAGATATTACAATTTGAACATGCCACTGTTCAGAAACTAAAATAGGCATGCAAATAAAACTTAGGTACTCTTATTTCAAATGTTTGTAAGAGAAATCCAGGAAAACTTCAAGAAAACTTAATAAAGTGATAAAATTGCCTTGGGCACCTCGTTCACCTCATATAAAATGGTGCATATGCCTAACAAAATTAAATAACTGATACCCTGAAATTATACTAGCTGAACTTACCCCAGCTTATTCCAGATCTTTCCATAAGAACAAACATCCTGTCTACATACATTCGTACAACAGCCTCCTGCAAAGCTTACAGATGAGTCTGAAGGCCAAGATGACAGGCTCTGTTTGATGATCTTGAACACTAACTTTGACATTGCACACCTGATAGTGTAACAGATACCTCATTTAAAAGCACACTAGACAACGTCATCCTTACCCCTAACTGCTTCACTTATCAGCATCACACCTACAAACAGGAATCATGGAGGGATGACAATGGGAACCAGATGAGCTCCATTCTATGCCAACCTTTTCATGGGACACATGCAGGAGGTATTCCTCAACACCATGAAGCTGTGGCTCCTAGCTTCACACAGATTTATTGACAATATCTTCACAGTAGGGATACACAGTGAATAACTTCTTGACTTGTTGCAATGGCAAAGCTCCCTCCCCAACTCAAATTCAACTGGTCCTTCTCCAAATCAAAATGCATCTTGTAGAATGTTGACATTCCTCTAGTCGAGGCTAACATTCAGACTTCCATTCATAGAAAAGCAACCCATAAGCAAAAGCACCTCCACTTTGACAGCTGCCATCTCTTTCATGACAAAAGTTTCCTTCCCTACAGCTTAGTAATTCATGGTAAACGTCGTAGACTCATGTGAATTTTAAAATTTTCCTGGCGAATTGACTGTTCAAACAAATTTGGGCTTGCAGCCGGTCGTCGTTCAATACTTCGCACGATATTTCAACTGGGCACCTGCCAGTCATCTTCAGGTGAGCCGTCGCAGACTGGCGAGAATGCCCTCTGTTCCGCAATATATAGCGTACTGTAAGTATTCTGCGCATGCGCCGAAAACTTGATAGTTGAACCACACTGCCCGCCAGCAGCGCACTCGCTGGTGGAATAGCGGAACTCAGTCGCCCTCTGCGTTGCTGTTTGCCATGGCCGTCGACGCACTCTGTCGTCTTCAATTTGAGCAAATTGTGGAGATGATGGGATTCCATGCCCTGTCCAACTGGTAGCCGCTGTCACGGTTTAACAGATTTTCTGCCAGTTGTATTTCTACGTATTCTTTAATAATGGAGTCCCAGAAAGATGTTGCTGTGGACAAAATCATTGTTTTCTCATACTCCATTGAATGTCCAGTAGAAATACAATATTCAGCAATAGCAGACTTGCTTGGCTGCAAAAGGCGGGTGTAACGTTGATGTTCAGTGCAGCGTTCTTTCACGGTGCATGTGGTTTGACCTATGTAAGCCATACCACATTGGCACGGTATCTTGTAAATTCCGGCCTTTCGTAGTAACAGATTGTCCTTAACTGATCGCACAAGGTCCGCAATCTTCGATGGTGGGCGGAAAACCACTTTTACCTGAAATTTTCGGAGGATTCTTGCTATTTTAAACGAAGTGTTGCCAACGAAAGGAAGAAAAGCTAAAGATTGTTCCGGCATGTTGTCCTCTTTATTCACTTCCTGCTTCTTAGTTTTAACTGTTAGTGCCCTGTTAATCTGCCGGATGGAATACCCATTTTCGCTGAATACTGTCTTTAGATAGGCGAGTTCTTGAGGTAAGCTATCTAGATCTGAAACAGTATGAGCTCTATGAACAAGTGTTTTAAGCAAACTCATGGTTTGTGATGGGTGATGGCAACTCGATGCTTGCAGGTACAAATCAGTATGAGTGGGTTTCCGGTAAACTGAATGCCCTAGAGAACCATCATTCTTCCTTCGAACCAGGACATCCAAGAAAGGCAAACAACCATCTTTCTCTATTTCCATGGTGAACAGGATGTTGCTATGAATGGAGTTGAGGTGATGTAGAAACTCCATTAATTTATCTTCTCCATGAGGCCACACTATGAAAGTGTCATCCACATGCCGCCAAAAAACTGTTGGCTTCAGGGCAGCTGATTCAAGCGCTCTCTCTTCAAAATCCTCCATAAAAAGGTTGGCCACCAAAGGAGACAGGGGACTACCCATGGTGACACCTTCAGTCTGTTCAAAATATTCTTGATTAAACATAAAATAAGTTGAGGAAAGAGCGTGCCTGAACAAAGCAGTGATATCAACAGGAAACATGTTACCAATCAGTGTCAAAGAATCTGCAAGAGGAACTTTTGTAAAAAGTGAGACCACATCAAAACTTACTAGAAGGTCTACACCACTAAGACGAAGAGCCCCCAGTCTATTGATAAAATCAGCTGAGTTTCGTATGTGATGTGAGCACTTGCCTACGAAAGGTCTCAGTAAGGAAGCGAGATGTTTAGCTAAATCATATGTAGGAGCTCCAATTTTGCTCACTATTGGACGCAGAGGAAGACCCTCTTTATGAATCTTTGGAAGGCCATACAGTCTTGGAGGTACACAACCATGTGGTCTTAACCTCTTGATGGTCTCTTGCGGTAAGGAGGAGGAATTTAATAGTGCTGAAGTTTTTCGTTGCACCCGTCCTGTAGGATCGTAATCAATCCTCCTATAGGTAGAGTCACTTAGCAGACCATACATCTTATCTTTATACACACCACGAGGTAACAAAACAGTTGCATTACCTTTGTCAGCTTTCAATACCACTACGTCAGGGTCCTCTCTCAGATTTCGTAATGCAGCCCTTTCTGCAGAGGTTAAATTACTGGGTTGAGTAGGAGCCTTCAACAGAGCATGGCAAGTTTCCCTTCTTATTTCGTCTGCAGCATCCAAAGGAAGACGTCGTACAGCTTCTTCAACACCACTCAAAATACTTATTAATGGCGGTGCTGTAGGTGTAGGTGCAAAATTGAGTCCCTTGCTTAATACAGACAGCATAGCGTCGTCCAAATTCTCCTCCGTGAGATTGACAACGGAACGTCGTACCACTATCCCTTCTGGCGACGGCTTCTGTGGCAACAGTCGATCAAATTTTGATATCTGTTACTACGAAAGGCCGGAATTTACAAGATACCGTGCCAATGTGGTATGGCTTACATAGGTCAAACCACACGCATCGTGAAAGAACGCTGCACTGAACATCAACGTTACACCCGCCTTTTGCAGCCAAGCAAGTCCGCTATTGCTGAACATTGTATTTCTACTGGACATTCAATGGAGTATGAGAAAACAATGATTTTGTCCACAGCAACATCTTTCTGGGACTCCATTATTAAAGAATCCGTAGAAATACGACTGGCGGAAAATCTGTTAAACCGTGACAGCGGCTACCAGCTGGACAGTGCATGGAATCCCATCATCTCCACGATTTGCTCAAATCGAAGACACAACACAGAGGGCAACTGTGTTCCGCTATTCCTCCAGCGAGGGCGCTGCCGGCGGGCAGTGTGGTTCTATCAAGTATTCGACGCATGCGCAGAATACTTACAGTATGCTATATATTGCGGAACGGAGGACATTCTCGCCAGTCTGCAACGGCTCACCTGAAGATGACTGGCAGGTGCCCAGTTGAAATATCGTGTGAAGTATTGAACGACGACCAGCTGCAAGCCCGAAATTTGTTTGAACAGTCGTAGACTCAATTGATAAAAAAGTTAAAACTTGAAGGAGACAGGAGGAATGACCAACACTTACATCCAGAAGGTGAAATTCTGAGAGAAACATTTCATGTCAAAAATACTAATCATAAACTCTGGAGCTTATATGTTTGTGATTTGAGAAGGTAAAAGGAATCGGTTGGAGAGAGCTGAAAAGTGGGCAGAGATGAAGTGACAGAGAAAGTAGGAGGTCAGAGATTGGTAAGCACTGTGTCAGCTTCAGTTGAAAGGCATTGTTGAAAAGGCAGTGTGAGAAATGAAGATGGACTAAAAGTGGAAGACAAATGAAAATTGGAAAGAATATTGAAGTTGAGAAATAGGAAGAAAGTGAAAGAAATGGGAAAAAAATAATTAACAGAGAATGAAATTAACAACAAATTCTGCCATTGTGAAAAACAGAGTTCATAAGGCCAGGACAGTGATGGGATAAGAGAGTATGTCAGAGAACAATTTCAATCTCTGGATTTTAGGGAAATTCGCACTGGCTAGGGTACCCCAACAGCCCGTGTGGTATAGTAGTTAGTCAGGTCTCCTGAGTAACACTTTAGAGCATGCTTAGCCACTAAGTATCCTCTCAGTGGACAGTTTTCCTATGTCCATTCATGTGTTCATCTAGTTTGGTGGTGATCATTATATATAAAAAGCTTAGGTAATTAGTGGAGAGCATGACCGGTGTCACATGTTGCTGTGCCTTTGAATTGATGTTGCAGAATTTATCAGTGGTATGGTGAAATAAGGGTCAGTGAGTGTGTGTACAGGGCAGATATTACAACAGGAACAATTGTAGCATTATGCTTGACTACAGAAATCTATTGCAGTCAAGACCTGGGTGGCAATGGGTGACAAGGTGGTGTTTTTGACCTGTGGGAGCTTTGACTGATGCGTATATATGTGCATGAAATTTTCCAATTACTCTACAGATGCGCTGTTGTGCTGATTGGAAATAAAGCTGACAAATCAACGTTGAAACTGTTGCCTTTCAAACAAATTCTACATGACTGTGAACACTGATCAAGAATAGATAATTAATTTAGTACAGCTTTCATTCAGGAGCACCCTAGAGATGAACTCGTACATCTTTAAAGAATTAGTTCACTGGTGACTGGTCCTTTTGCAGCCCCTTCATTTTTACTTGTTCACCATTCCTTGTTTTATTTACTTGTATAAAGCTATATGGATTTAAAAAAAGTCAAAATAGAAAACTAGAAGTACTTTGCCATAAAAGAGGGACTCATTAGTTTTGCAGTGATCAGCGAAATACAAGACTTTATGATGAATGATTCCTGATACACTTGCTATATTCTTTATGGCGTGAAAATAGGTGAGGGGAATTGGGGGGGGGGGGGGGGGGGGGGGAGGAGAAAATGTCACAGTGGGTTACACCAATGTCCTAAAGCCACAGTTTACAATAATGGATAAAAATTATACCAGAATTCTTTTAAAAATAATACTGCTCTGATGTCATTTATACCCCAGAATAAAACAAGTTTTGGAATTGTTTGGATAGATGGTGTACATAAAACTCATGTGGGATCAAAAATTTTCAAAATTGATGACTTCAGTGAATTACCATTTGTGCCCCAGGAGCTGGAAAATGATGAAACTGTTTTGATCAATTCATTTAATTTAAATTTAAAATTTTATACTTAAAACACTCATAGTATAGACACACACACACACACACACACACACACACACACACACAAACTTAACAAACATTTTCATTGATAAGTATTATTTGTATAAGCTGAAGTGGAAATTATGGACACACTGTTTTGTAAAACATGCTCTTTCACAAATGATCCACATGAACAGCATACTATCACACTGCCATTCCGAATCCTCAAATGAAGAGACTGCAAGTTTCAAAGTAGAAAATAATTTATGTCTTAGTAATCCCAAATTAAAAAGGAAAGAACATCAGATCTGTTGGATGTTGTGAAACCAGAGAGAGAGAGAGAGAGAGAGAGAGAGAGAGAGAGAGAATGTCAGTGTACGCCCTTGTAATGAAGTCCTAAAGCTGCACAGTGTGTGGTGGTGTGGCACAGTAATTGAGACAATTATGACGCAGGGCTTGCAACCTGAATCCCCTGTCCAGTCATCCAGATTTAGGTTTGCCTAAATTACGGAAAGTAAATGACACGCTGGCTTCCTGAAATATGCTATTGGCAATTTCTTTCTCCAACCTATAGAACTGAGCTAATAGCATTCTGTCTGTGATCTTATGTCAGTTTAACATTAACTCTTAACTTTCTTTCCTTAGAGCTACTACTTGACTGTTCTTATTGAGTTCAAAGTACAGTTTGCACATTTCATCCTGTTTACAGACATCATCTCCTTTGGAAAGAAGGCTAACCATTTGCTAAGTTTGGTGATACAACAGTCCTCATTCAACAGACTGCTGATCACATGATGTTTGCAATAATTTCCAGTTCACAGAGCAATTAATTGCAAATATAACTGTGTGGGGCTGTTACTATTTAATAACCCCTTCACTACAGCACTGCGATCTGATGGAAATCTTTTCAACATTGCTCGCCTCAAGGCCAAGACCAAAGTAAATACAGTTGTTATCCATGAGTTGTTATATGCGGACGATGCAGCTCTAGTAGCGAACACAGCAGATGATCAACAAATTATCAAATGCCTGTGTAAAGTTTGGTCTACTCATCAGCCTTCAAAAGACTAAGATCATGGCGCAGAGCACTACCAACCTACCATCCATTAGCATTGATGGCAATCCTCTCCAGATAGTTGATGATTTTACCTACTTGGGATCCACAATATGTAGCAACTTGTCCATGGACACTGAACTTACTAACAGAATCGCAAAGGCATCATCTGTCATGGCTAGATTGAAAAACAGAGTATGGAACAACGGACTGCTTACCACAAAAACTAAATTAAAAGTCTACAACGCTTGTGTTATAAGCACCCTTCTCTATAGCTGTGAGACATGGACAACTCTTTCTAGGCATGAATCTCGACTCCACAGCTTCCATCTCTGCTGTCTCCGGAAGATCCTTCAGATCTCTTGGAGAGATAGAGTACCCAATACCGAAGTCTTTCATCGTGCAAGCACAACCAGCACCTTTGCACTCCTGAGTCATTGACGTCTAAGATGGTTGGGACATGTCAGGTGCATGGATCCTGAACGGATACCGAAACAGCTGCTGTACGGCGAACTTCAGGAAGGTGTGAGGCCAGTGGGACGACCACATCTTTGTTTCAAGGATGTCTGCAAGAGAGACCTGACCAAGACCAGAACCAATCCAAGTCACTGGGAAAGCATTGCAGATGACCATGTCAAGTGGCGAGTAACTGTGCGCAACGGCGTCAAGCTTTCAGAGGACGAACGCACACAGGAACAAATCAGGAAGAGGACAAAGCGAAGAGACAGAGCCTCTTCTGTTTGAAGTCCCTCTAATTTCACATGTCCAAACTGCAGTAGGGACTGCCACTCTCGAGTGGGACTTTTTAGCCACAGCAGACTCTAAACCAAGCATGCTACACCATCATCGCTCAAGGATGGACGGATGCCATTACTATTACAGCACTGTGTTCCACACTTTTCCTGTAAATAAGTTTTTCATTGTTGTTACTGACACATGTGCAGAAGTAAGCAAAAATGAAAGTAAGCTGACAACTTTTATGAGTCTCCTAACGTATTTGATGAATTGCTTCGAGTAACATTTGACACAAAAGGAAAATGGCAATACAACATGAATCAAACAACTTATTGAGTAGGCAAAAATTTTTATTTTAAAGTCAGCAATTCCAAAAGCTGTAAAATCAATGGCAGATTGGAGGGGGAATACTGATACATTTCAGTTAATGCGTTTAGAGTAACAACATACTGAGCTGCAATTATTCAGCACCCATTTCTTTTACCATTCAATTGTTTCCACAATTATTCTGCAACAAAATATTGCCTACTGTTGAGTTTTAGTATCAGCATATGGTCCAGTATTTCAACAACATCACTGAAATATGTCTGTATTTACGTGGCTTAGTATTACAAGAAACATTTTAAAGTGGTGAATATATGAAATCTAATTTTGTTGAAATTAAATAGCTGTGAAAAATGAAATTCAATAACTTAGCAAGTTTAAAACAAAAAATATGTTAAATTACACAATGATTAGACAAAATTAATGTTTCAGTTATGTGGTTTAGAGGAATTAATAGTTAACCTAGTTACAGTGTATACAACTTGGGCCTAGGAACAAATTTTCCAAAAAATATTTATTTTTTTATAAACCTATTATATGATGTCTGTCTCACAATTTTATTAGTTTTCATAACATTAAATATAGATTCTTAGGCGACTCATATCATTTGTTACTGAGTAAATACAAATTTTACAATCAAATACCCCAAAGTGAAGAACGATTTGATTAAAATTTTGTAAATAAATACATACATTAAAATCAGTTTCATAACTAACAACTGAAATATTGATACCAATAAAACAAATTATGAAGTGGAATTACTTTCACAACAATTTAGCATACAGACAAAACATGTACTTAATTAATGGAGTTGAAAATTCTTTCTCCACCTAATTTGAAACAGTTAATGTGCCCCTTTTTCATTGCACAATAAGCAATAATTTTACAATTGTTCAAATACGACTGCTGATACAATTGTGATGTCAAAGTAAAACATATAGCTGCAAAATATCGTCAATGAATTACTTAATATTGCTAAACAGGGAAGTCAAAACCGTCATAATACTGAATGACGGGGAGTGGGAGCAGTAGTTTGCTCATATAATGTAAAATTCTCACTGTGTTTTGTAACATTAAATGACTGAGTGCATAATGAACAACTGTGGAAAATACTATGTATATTGTTTCCATTGTCACCAACATCATTATTATTTATACGACTCAGTTTTGAAAAATTATAATATTAACAACAAATGTGAACTCATCACTCAGAACATATACAACATCCTTGGTTTACAAATTGCACAGTGCTTATTTATGTTCGGCTGACTAGGGAGTAAATATTTTATTACTAAAACTGTTCATGAGTTTTAATATTAAATGATACATCCAAAACAACAACTGCAACATTATAAATTAGATAATACACCAATCATAAACTTGAAAATAAAATAAAATGCACACAGCAGAATTTTGTAAGTAAATAATAACAAAAGTGGAAGCATACTAGTTTTCTGAAGCTATTTTGACTTTAACAGTATACAATAGTTAGATTTACAGACAACAAACCAGGTTTCATTTTAAAATTATTTTCTAATTATACACAAAGCGCATTTTCAGAGTGTCATAGCTTCTTAATTTTGTGCACATTTATATCTGTTTCCCTTTTTAGTACAGATTCAAACATTCACAAGATGTGTTGGTAAAAAATAAAATGTGATGCAGCTGAGTATGATATAGGTCTTCTTCCATAACATGTTGCGCAGTATCACTTCTGTTATTACTATGATTAATATTATCATTAAACAGTAACATCATTATATTAACATGGTTTTTCTCACTCTTAAAGATCACCATCCAGTCTTGAATCAGTCTTATCCAGACACAATTTCTCAATTTATTTACATTACACATTCGTATCTGATGCAGTAAGCAAGGAATTTCTTCATTTGTCACTTCTTGAATTGTGTAGTAGAATGCACTATGATAGCAGGTCTGAAAGATATAAAAATTGAAAATATATTAAAAATTCATTACAAAATATGTAAAAAGGAACATATAACACTGAAAATCAATTAGCATCCATCTTTATTTGTACAGTCATAAAACTAAATATTGCTCTCCCACCTTCAGCCTCTTTCAAACACCAATTCAGAATTCTTGCAGTTCCAGCTTTGACTTACCAGTTACAGAATTTGTATCCTGTTTCTTGGACAGATTGTCCTGAAAAGCAATAATGGGAGCATTGGGACCATTAGTCATGATATTTGAGTTAACATTATCTTCATTTGCCAGCTTCCCTGTAGCCTGAATGCGGTTTAAATCCAAAATTTGTTCGAACTCTGTTGAATCTATGGCTTGTTGTGTTGTATTGCTTGTGCTGATCTCTAATGTATTACTTTGTTTCCTGCAAAAACAAATATTTCAATTTTGAATAAATCAATTAAATATTTTACAAAAATGGGCAAAACAGAAATTTAATTTTAAGTAAAAATATAGAAAAGAACTTCTGGTCTACATAAATGATGGTACCAACACAACAAAAATACAATAAAGAAGGATAGTTAAATATTGAACTTTGCGAACTAGAGACCTATCTTTTGTGGAGTAGGGAAAAGAGGAGCCAGCAGAAAAGAATGTAAAAACTATAATCAAAAAGAATAAAACTTAGAATGTGATGAAACTTAGGACTAAAAAAATTATTAATTCTTATTTTCCATCCCACCTTATTACATTGCCTCTTACTCTTTGTATATATTCGTTGTGAGTCCAACTTTTAAGAAAGAATCTTATGCTCCTTTTCTTTTCTCCTCTTTACACTTTGCTTTTGAAGGAGGAATCATTGGCTCCAAAAGTTTTACATTAAACTATCTTTATTGTGCTTGTGCTGCAGTGACTACTTTTTGTGGTGGTAGATCTTGTACAACTTTAATTGATGTTATAAATACATAAATTAAATTTAAAAAAAAGGAAGTGTATTACATACTTAGCAAACAAAATTTTTAAAACCTGTAATATTAAAATAACATAATAAAAATGTTAAATATTTGATGTCAATGACGCAACAAACTAAGGATATAATAAGTCGATGCATAAGTTTGTGGCATTTTTGTTTTGCTTGTTGGTATTCCAGTTGCTATGGGTTTATTTATTGATTGATCCTTTTTTATTTGTAATTAACTGTTGGTATTTGAGTTGTCATTTTGTCATTTAGAGATGGTGAGCAGAGCTGTGGACACTAGAAAATGGAGTGAGGGGGAGAAATCGGAACATTTCTATCATATTCTTCTGTTTGAGTTCCATAGAGGGTGACAGAAGCAAAGGCAGCCAGAAATATTTTCACCCTCTATAGGGATAATGCCATCGGACACACCACAGCAAGCAAATGGTTCTCTCAATTTGAGGAGGATCATTTTTACATTAGCGGCTCTTCACATTCGGAAAGACACCATTTCTTGGAACCAATAAGATACAGGATAGAAATGGTCAGTGTTGTTCACAAGCCAGTTGATGATGAGCAAGTGAAGATGTACATATGTATACCCACTGATTTTTGTGATTTTGGCTTAGAGCATACAGTACCGAAATACCTAATTTTTGAACCGTCTTCATTGCATGCAAATGTGGCATGAAGTGGAATCATCACAATTTATCACATTTACCAGTTTTCGAGTATCTGACATGGATCATTGTGTCAAGTTATCTTCCATTAGGAATATGGGTGCACTCAATGACTGTGATATGACTTTCAAATGATAGAGCACAGCAATCAGCATCCTTTTCTTCCAGGTTTTATTAGGCAAATCTAGATTTCGGCTAGTGGCTAGCCATTATTAATGCACTATTTCATAGTATCAATGCATGTCTTAGTACATCAGTCCCCTGTTGTTCAGGCTTTTCTTTAATGAACTGTAACAAAAGCCTGAACGACAGGGGATTGACTTACTCAGATGTGAATTGATACTATGAAATAGTGCATTGTTAATTGCTAGGTACTAGCCAAAATCTAGATTTGCCTAATAAAACCTGGAAGAAAAGGATGCTGATTGCTGTGCTCTATCATTTGAAAGTCATATCACAGTCATTGAGTGCACCCATATTCCTAATGGAAGATAACTTGACACAATGATCCATGTCAGATACTCGAGAACTGGTAAATGTGATGAATTGTGATGATTCCACTTCATGCCACATTTGCATGCAATGAAAACGGTTCAAAAATTAGGTATTTCGGTACTGTATGCTCTAAGCCAAAATCACAAAAATCAGTGGGTGGACATATGTACATCTTCACTTGCTCATCATCAACTGGCTCGTAAACAACACTGACCATTTCTATCCTGTATCTTATTGGTTCCAAGAAATAGTGTCTTTATGCTAACATAAGGAAAAGAAAGGAATGGCTGAGCCTAAACAAAGGAGCAACTCCCAATACAAAGACATGTGTGCATCCTCAAAAGACAAAGTTATGCATCTGTGGGACAGATATGGTGTGGTACACTACGAATTGCTTCCCCGAGGTGTAACCATCACGGCTGATATTTATTGTCAACAACTGAATTGTCTTGCAAATGCAATCCAAGAACAACAACCAGGAAGACTGCATGAAGTGATGCTACTCCACAATAACAAACGTCCTCATTCTGCTAGACTGACAAAAAACATGATACAATTGTTGGGTTGGGAAGTCATTCCACACCCATCTTAATTCATCTGATGTTACATCCTCAGATTTTCACCTTTTCCACTCTCTATCAAACTACCTTCATGGAACTTCCTTTGTGGATGAAAATACACTCTGAACATTGGTCGATGAGTTCTTCATCTCAAAACCACATGATTTCTACAGTCGCAGAATTGTAAAATTATCACAGCATTGGCAGGCCATAGTAAATACCGAAGGAGAATATATTACTGATGACTGAAATCTCTGTTATGTGTATCTGTTATATTAAAATTATGGAAAAACAATATGAACTTATGCACCAACCCAATATTTCCCTATATTTAGCTTATTATCAGAATGAACTCAAAACTCATAAAGTTAAGCTACAATAAACATGTGCCTAAGCAGGGCATCAACTAGCAGTGAAAATACATTAAGCAATATAGACGGCTTCATTCAGAAAATATTCTTCTTGTTGGCCTCTTCCACAATTTATTGTCCCTCTTTCCTGATATATGAAATCACTTACATGTAGAAACTGAGTAATTTATTAAATTATTCCTATCAGTATGTCTTTTCGATGGGTAAAAAGTACAGATTATACAAGGATTCATTTTCCATCTTCTTATTGTATACAAAATAAAGTCTCTTTGAAATTTGCTACTGCAGATTGTGTTACTATGGTTGCTCTCTAGTTATTCCATGTTCTTTTACTGATGGCTTCTTTTAGTCTTATATGAAATGTTTGCAACCATGTTTGCCATCTATGAGTGTTCTATAATCCACTATCTATGATGAATTCTTGCAACAAATAATTACCTATCACAGTATTCAGTGTAATAATTACTCAGGCAAGTGATACATTGTTTAGGTTTTTGCTGATTTCCTAAAGAGTGATTTTTTCTTTGTTCTCTTCTATTTTTATACTGGTTGACAAAACCAACCAGCTATACTATTTTATTCATAAAAACTCTGCCTCCTAAATACAAATCTACCAGTGGCACTCGACTCTGAGGTATGCCAGTGCAAATCCTGATGTTCAAATAACTTTTCATTCTTAATACTTGCCTGGCAAGGGGAGGAGAGTTGGTTATGCAAAGCTCCTGAACACCACACTTTGTGCCAATTTCCTGGATTAAATCCCAAACCCCTCCCCACTATCTCATGGAATGAGGGCATGTTACACCACTGATGATAACAAGTCTGTCGGATGTGAACATTAAGGCTGATAGCCCCCTCAGTGCTGTTCAAGGGAAGTATGCTATGTGCTGGTACTATTTTCACCCTCTCTCTTCTATCATCATCATGCACACACAAGAAGTGTGAAGGAAAGCTGCCACTGGGCGCAAAGGAAGAAAAACCTTTCCTTATTATGTGAATGAACCTACCCCCGGAGTCTCTTAGACAACTGCGGTATACGAATTTACTTTTACTGCAACACATAGAACACATACCACCAGAGGAGGGAGGCATGGGAAAGGTGTATGATGAGTACATGGATTCTGCGGATAGCTGTAAAATGTTCACTATCCCATAATATTTACAAGTATCCATGATATTCTATTCTTCCCCACGAATACTAACTTGAATTTCCATGAATTATTTGCTAATAATTATTTTCTGTAAGAGCAACCACCAAATCTTTCTCTCACTTTATTGGCAATAAAATAAAACTAATTAGGAGGTCTGTGAAAAGTAATGCCTCCAAATTATTTATGTGAAAACTCTTTAAGCTTTTTAATTAAAACAAACATTATTTACAATTATCATATTTACCCTTCATGTCCAAATTTTTATTTTTCAACAGTCACCCTGGCGATGAATACATTTCTCCCAATTGAGACCACTTTGTTGATACCGTCATTGTAGAATGTTTGACTTTGTTGACAAAGTCGCAACCTCATCTATGCTTGCACTGCTTCATCACTATCAAAGTGAAGTCATCGAAGGCATTCTTTAAGTTTCCGAAACAGATGAAAATCCATGGGGCCAAGTACGGGCTGTATGGAGGATGACTGATTATGCTGAACCCAAGGCACTGTTTTGTTGCAGATGTCACAGTGCTCATGTGCAGTCTGGCATTGTCATGCTGAAGGGGAGGGTGCTCCATGAGCAGATGAACGCTTCCAATATGAAACTTTATTACAGCATGCTATTCCTCACAAAATGGTATACTTACATTACACACTATGATGTTATACGCTAAAATGCTGAGCAGTCTAGCAGCATAAGGCTGCAAATATGTACACATAAGGAATAAAAATGTAGAATGTCAATAATGATTTATATAAAGCTTTAAGAAAAACATGGAGGCATTACTTTTCAGCATGTCTTCATATTTTGTCTACCAGATGAAACCTTATCCATTTTCCCACAAAATGACAGATGTATAAGGAACAGAAAATCTATCTCCTCTGGACATTTGTTGATGCTCTCCGATTTCAGAAGTAGTTGACCAGATTTGTAACCAGAGTCATTATATTCAACACAGCCATGGAATAAAACTACAACTACCAATTTGTCCCAAACAATGGGTAATAGGGAAATACAGGCAGGATTTTTTATTTTGTTATCACGCATAGTGTCTACACTGAAAGCCAATACAATCTTCCAACATGTTTGAAACAAACAGTACGAAGGTGCCACACTCATGCTACTTATGGATGCTGTAATCCTATTGCTGACAACACTTAACTCTGAACATGTAAGTCTGTCAAATGAAAAAAGAAAGATGAGAAAATCTGAAGAAAACATGCAAAATATGAAAGTAAAAAAACCATAACAGCTTGGCACTAATTTGTAAATTGCACATTTCATTAAAAAAAAAAAGGAAAGAAAAAAGGGGGGGATGGGGGAGCGGGGCCTGACACTGCTCATGAACACGACTTAAAAAATCTCTACAGAGTGCTGGATACCAAGGATGAAAAATTCTAAAATGGCATTAAAATGTTTTGAGATAGAACACTGGAAAAAAACTAGGAAAAAATTAAAAGCAGTGATAAAAAACCTGGGACAGATAAGCTGGAATTTTTGTGTGTATTACCCATACCAATGATTTCTCAAAGCCATTAAGTTGTTATTAGCAAACAGTCCCAAAGGAGAAAGGATAGAGTTGAGCCATTGAGATAATTATAGATCAAGCAGTTGGTTGGACATGGATCGGGAGTAAATATTCGTAGCCTACAAAAGAAATCATATTGACCATCACCTGAAATAATACAGGGAAACCATGTAAACCCAAATAAGGATGACTGGATGATTGTGTTAAAAAAAGAATGCCACTTTGGAACATACAGTGTGTCCCAGAAGGCACTTTACCACTTCAACTTCATGTGACTCTGTCTGTCAGTAACCTAGAGAAAAAGTAAAGTCTGTCTGACACATCAACTCAAAAAGTTTTCTGTGTAAAGTAATGAATGAATATTTTGGCTTTCCAAGTGAAAAGAGCAACAAAACTGAACAAAAGTTTCTTCTTTGTCACTGAAATGTGGTACGAGCACCATAAATGAATCGAAGGATGATATCTGCACAGGAAAAGGCATTATATGTGGCCTGGCTTACTGAAACTAAGCCAAACACCCAAGTTTAGAAAAATTAAAAATTGCAGAACATGACATAGAAAACCAACACGTCTCCCAGCCATTCATGGCGCAGAAATTTCTTGGAAACAGAGAATGTGGATTTGAAGCAACATGTATGCAGGCCAAGGAGAAGTTACGTAGATATGGGAGAATTCACCACATTTTCCAGAGTTCACAACAGAAATTTGTTTGTAACACATAAAAAAAAAACTGTGAATCCCTTGTACAACAGTGCACTGGGTACTCTGTAAGTGTACAGATTACAGGAAATCAAACCAGATGAATAACACAACATGACGTTACTAATTTGAAAGCAAGAATAATCTAAGCTATTGAGACAGTTGACACACATTAGAAAGGGTTAGGACCGAGTTGGAACACTGAATAGATACTGTGTGTGCCTCAAGGGGGAGAGCATGTAGAACTTGATTAAAGAAGCAGAATAAAACTTTCCAAGTTCGTACAACAGAAAGCTTTACATTTTTCTCTAATTTAATTACAAGTTGAGTTAATATGATACTAAAGTCGTAAAGGGAGTTCAGGACTAAGGAAGAACCTAAGAATGGATAACCTGACTAGACTTGTATGACAACTCTGCATTAAAATAAGAAGCATTTTAACAAGAAATAAGAGAGGCTAGTGCCAGAAAGAAATTCCATACACTGATTCGATAACATGGAGATCATAATGTATGAGGCATAGGCAGGAACAAAACTGAAAAACATAGTAACCATAAGTGTTACATTTTTTATTTACTGCATGTCTTTTTCAGATAATCCACATTTCACACAAAACTGTGCTAATATGACCATTTCAATTTTATCTGCACAGTTACTCCAAAAAATTTATACGAACTGATTCGATCCATTTGTATCTCATCAATAAACTTTATTTCAAAAATATAGTATGGATTTTGAAATGTGATCACAAAGGCAGTGTACATGATAAAGACATAAATTTTTTATACTGGTAGAGAATCCAGTTTTGTACCTGTTATCAATTTATGCACGGTAATTAGCACCACTATTCTTTTCAGCTTTTGTCAGCTGACATCTGAAAGTAGCCAGTGTTTATGCAGCCTTCTTCAATAAATTTATTTGTGTCGAGGAGGTGCTCTGTCAAAGTTTCAATGGAACTTATGTTTGAGTGACAGATTGTAGCAAATTAATCACAAACAATTTCTCTCTTGACACTGCCATCACAATAACACATTGCTACTTCAAAGTAGTCTAATAAAACTGTGGTATGTAAATTATCTCACAGTGTGTGAAATGTGTCAACAACACAATGGTTTGCAATGATCAAAATGTGAAATTGCGTTTCCATTTAGAAGCAAAAAGGTAACTGGATGCTACTAAATCCCTAAATTCAATGGAGCAAAAACTAACGGTCAGTATTTCCTCTTTGCTGCTACACCATAGGAAACAGACTAAATATTCAGTTTTCTTACAATAATCACTACAAAAACAAATGAGTTAACAGTTAAATTACCAGCTACATATTCAAAATGGAGGTTGAGAAATATCAGCCACTATGAACATCTCTGGTGACAAGCCAAATTCCCCTGTAATATCTGATGATGTCTCTTCGCCCTGAAAATGTAATGCTTTCTACCTCCCAATTCATCAATGTCATAATAAATCATCTTTGATATCCCCCACATAAGCCAACATTTTTAATTTGTCACATACCACTTCTGAATCAACTGTAATTCAAAAATTACCAAACACAGACTATCAAACAACCTTAATCTATGTAGGATATCGTATATTACTAATGTAAGATGGATCTCCATAATTTATAGACTGTAAATGTGTCAAACCGTGGGTTGCCCTTTCTTTGTTCTTGCGTACATTCTCCTTTCTTTTCTCTTCAACACTGCCCATCCATTTCTTTCCAGACATTTTCTTTCTTGCTTTTCCTTACACAAATACAAATTACCAGCCACTAATTATCATGGGCAAGCTGAAAATCTGACACACTGTGTAATGACAGGCATTGCTACACTAACTGCCCAGCTTCTTCTGTGTATTCTAACAATTGCTGTACTTCATTGCATTACATCTACATCTACAGACATATCCTACAAGCCATGGAGTGTGGCGGAGGGTAGTCAGTACCACTACTAGACATTTCCTTTCCTGTTTCACTTGCAAATAGGCCAAGGGAAAAAACAAGTATCGTCAAACACCTGATATCTAAATTTTCTCATTATTATTCCATGAAAAGAACATTACCTTCCCTCCAGGGATTCCCATTTGAGTGCCTGAAGCATCTCCATAATGCTTTCATATAGTTCAAACCAATAACAAATCTAGCAGCCTGTCTCTGAATTGCCTTGATGTCTTCCTTTCATCGGACCTGGTGTGGTCTGCTAATCACTTGAGCAGTACTCAAGAATAGGTTGCACTAGCATTCTATATGCAGTCTCCTTTACAGATGAACCACACTTTCTTCAAATTCTCCCAATAAAACGAAGTCAACCATTTGTCTTCCTTACCACAATCCTCACATGCTTGTTCAATTTCATACTTCATTGCAATATTATGCCCAGATATTTAAACAACATGGTTGTGTCAGGCAGCAAGTTACTAATACTGCATCTGAACATTATGGTTCTGTTTTTCCTACTCATATGCATTAACTTATATTTTTCTACATTTAGAGCCATCTGCCATTTGTCACACCAACTAGAAATTTTGTCCAAGTCATCTTGTATCCTTCTACAGTCACTCAACTTTGACAACTTATCGTACACTACAGATTCATCTGCTGCCCAGTCTGTCTGCCAGATCATTTATGTATACAGAAAATAACGGCAATCCTATCACACTTCCCTGGGGCACTTCTGATGATACCCTTGTCTCCAGTGAACACTAGCCATCAAGGACAACATAGTGGATTCTGTTACTTAAGAATTCTTTGAGCCACTCATGCATCTGCGAACATATAACGTATGCTCGTACCTTTGTTAACAGCCTGCAGTGGGGCACTGTGTCAGATGCTTTTCAGAAATCTAGAAACACAGAATCTGCCTGTTGCCCTTCATTCATAATTCGCTGTATATCATGGAGAAAAGGGATAACTGAGTTTTGCACTTCGTTACACTTCTCACTCTTCCATTTCTTTTTCTACCTTACTTTCACACATTGTTCCTACAATATTTCACATAATTTTCTTGTACCAAAAAGGTCAACCAGACCATATTTTCTGACATGTTACCATTCCATATACAATATAAAACATTTTCACACTATAGCATTATGTCAGCAAAAATACAGATTTTTCCATCCTACCATCAAGAATACAGATTTTTCCTCCCTACCATCCATGAGATGAATTACTTTTTCCCCCGTTTCATTCTTGCTAAAGCAGTTATTCATAGTTTTATATTGATCTATTTCCATTACTTATCAATTTTCAACGTCTAGTCTCTGTGTTTACTTTCCCATTATTCATTTCCTGAACTCCTTAACATTTCCTCTATTTCCCTGTAACAACATCCCATTCCTGACTTGACCACAGACCTTTGCTTCACTACCTAAATTAATTTAGGAAAGCATACCCACACCTTGCCCAAACTCAGTCTCATGTCCTGTCCCTGAAATGGTACTGAACTAATGGAATCTCCCAAAAGCTTGATGATATGAATTTCCTTTTCTGGATGTCATCCTCCCTTATACAAAGACCTCCAAGGCTTCTGGTTCTGTCCATCCCTATTGCCTACAAACCAATTCCTGCAGAAACTGATTTCCTGGACACAGGCATCATATGACTACTTTGCAGTTTGTGTTACCTTATCCTCCCAATCCAATGACAGCTTTTCTTTGAATTACACAAATCGCAAATGTCCCTCCAACAGATTCTTCAGCCTCACAATCCCTCTGGCTTCTATCTCTATCAATACTTAGCTTGCACCTACCTTGTCCCCTTTTTATCTCAGTCTCATTTCCTAAAACCCCCACCGGCCGGAGTGGCCGTGCGGTTCTAGGCGCTACAGTCTGGAGCCGAGCAACCGCTACGGTCACAGGTTCAAATCCTGCCTCGGGCATGGATGTGTGTGATGTCCTTAGGTTAGTTGGGTTTAATTAGTTCTAAGTTCTAGGCGACTCATGACCTCAGAAGTTGAGTCGCATAGTGCTCAGAGCCATTTGAACCTAAAACCCCCACACCCAATCAACTTTGTATACCTTAATATTTGTTTCCAGCCACCTCACTTTGGTTTAGTTTATAGACATATGAGCTCTTGGTTTCTGATTCATGTTGTTCTCTCACTGATGTTTCCATCTAACCTATCCTCTACTTTGTCCTAGCCCCATCACCTGCAACAGACTACTGCCTCTAACAGTACCAGGGCAATCTCTCGCAGATACTGTATTCACATCCCCTCTATTGCTGTCTCTCCCATTCCCAGTACCTGCCCTACATTTCCATTTGGCCCTTCCTACTGCACATTCATCTCGCCCACTCACCCCAATGGGGCTACAGCTTAAAGCTGTGCATGTATGAAGGCTCCTGTGTGCACTGAGGGGCACACGTTTGTAAGCTGAGGGTCCACATACCAGTTTTCATTTATGTACTATCTCCAACTCAAAATATCCACCCATTTATTGCTATGCCACAAAATTTAGTAAGGCGGATGTATAAAACTGGATCCTCTTTGATATCTGTTTCAAACAGTAGTTTGAGTCTGTTGAGAGTAAGGATGGAATGTGCTGGCACATTTCTACACACAAGATGTCCACTCACTACCAAAACCTCTAAAGTGATTCACAAAAAACAACAGGCATTCATATAGCTGGAATCAGTACGACAAAAGTGGTGTATTGAGGTAGGGAGGACATCAATGTGCCGGTCAGTCACTACTGGCAAGGTGGCAGTATTTGCTGAAGTATTTATGATACATCCAGTGTATTATTAAAGATACATCCATAAACACACAGCAATAAAATCAATTTCAGTTTGCAAATACCAGCTGCGATGAATAGCTGACAACGTTTACTATTGCTGAATACAATACAGAGATGTAGAACAGCAACGAAATGTTAACACAGCTTAGCTATGAGTTAAGTTAGGCTTTTGTGCCTGCCATTCAATGCCTCTACTATAAAATGAGTGGTTATCTTTACTGTTTCCACTGTTTGTATTCCGCCCAATTCCGTATCACATACACAGCCTTGTCACATTAATGTGACTACCACCTATGTTCAACGGCAACACGCAATAACCAGTTGCAGGTGGCAGCACTAGCAGTGGAGGGTACATAAAGAATGTTGGGGGACACAGAAAACAGTACAGCCGTTGTCAAACTGTAAAAAGGGAGCAATTTATCTGACACTAAAAATGGCATTATCACTAGAGTTCAGGACAACCATGGAAGCATTTCAGAAGCAACTAAGTTTGTAAACTGTTCATCTGCCATCATGGTTAAACTGTACCATGCATGACAAAATGGTGCTATCCAAAACGGGCACTGAAGCAACTATGATGCACCACGGGTCATAAACGATGAGAATGATCAACAGCTGCAGAGATGAGTGCAGGCAAACAGACATGCGACAACTGAGCAACTGACCACCCTGATGATCCAAGGGGCTACCACTAGTGCCTCCTCAATGACTGCTCAGAAAACATTGTTGCATAAGAGCTTCCACAACAGGTGGCTGGTTCATGCACCCCATGCTAACTTCTGTTAGATGGCAACAAAGGCTGGAATTTGCATACCAATACCGCAACTGGACATCCACTGAGTGGCGACAGGTGGACTTTTTGGATGAATCATGTTTTATGCTACATCTTACGGATGGGCATTGGCATCTATGGCATGAAGTGTCTGAAAACAAACACCCTGTGACAATCATCAGAATGGTCCAGCCTGGAAGGCATTCCCTGAGTGATCTTGCCATTCTGGAAGGCACAATGGATTAATGCAAGTATGCATCTACCATTGGGCATCATGTCCACCCCTACATTCAGATTGTTATTCTTCGGCATGATGGCATCCAGCAACAGGGCAATGCAATGCGTCACACAGCTTGCAGTTTACATGCGTGGCCCAAGGAGAACGACGATGAGTTCACCGAACTCCCCTGACCACAAAACTCCCTGGATTTAAACCCTATCAAGAAAGCGTAGGACCACATCAATCAAGCTGTTTGCACCATGGATCCTCAACCGAGAAGATTATCGCAGCCGGCCACAGCACTGGAGTCTGCATGGCTCCACATCCCTGTCAGTACCTTCCAGAACCCCACTGATTCTCTTCCTGCATATCTTCCAGTGGTTCACATTGCAAAGTGTGGTTATTCAGGCTTTTGACAGGGGTCACATCAATTGCAACAGAACAGTGTATATTCCAATATCATATAAATAACACCACAGAAATGAATTAGTTATAGCAAATCATGTTGAAATTATCTTGATACTAACACACAAGCATACCTTCTTTTTGAACATGGTGCCTGTTTTAACTCCACAGGTGAATTCAATAATTTATTAAGCGCACATAAACATGGAGAAGGCAAAAGAAAATAACACATAACATCAGGTGAGAAAAACATGAAAATAAAACCAGAAAACTTCATGGGGAAGCTATGACCGTGCACAGTAAAATGTGGGTAAGAATAAATTGGAGAAAGTAATGCTAGGAAAAGAAAACCAAAAGACTACAAGCTGCAACAAATTAAAAAACTGTGTACATAGTCTAAAAGGATTCAGAAAAAGTTTTAATAACTGATAATTTAATGATAAAAAGCAACTATATTGCTGGGTTACACAATTAATGTTTTCCCAGGAATAAGCACTCTTTAACTGACTAACCATTTACAAATGTACTTATATGAATGCATCGTGTTTATTCTTTTGGACATGTCTGGATAGGTGGTGTCTGGTGGGAATGTGGGTCAGCCATGAGGCATGCCAAGATGTTCTGCGTAGTTGCAATAACACTGTGCCCCGGATGGTGCAGCAGTTAACGCACCTGCCTAGTAAGCAGGAGACACCGGGTTCGAATCCTGGTTCGGTCACATTTTCACTCATTGCCACTGATTCTGCGTAATGCACCGATGCAGCTGACATCAGTAATCTCTTCTCCTTCCTTTCCTTTCTCCCCCTCCCCCCTCAACCATCAATCTACATAAAAATGTATTTACTATATAGGGAAAAAGCTCAGCATCTCATCTTCATGGGAAGAACTTAGGTCTGATGACAAAAATATCAGAGAAAATTTCAAGTACTCATGAAATAGTTTTGCGCAAAAATGACAGTGAAAAAGATATTATCATTAATTTGGTTCTAACTGCTGTACTCCAAAAAGTGAGCCTAGTATCTTACCACTACACCACCTTACTAGGAATACAAGGTGCGAAACTCATGACAACTTTAAGCTCTGAGTTACTTCTGTGAGATATGCTTAGATGGTGTACTAGGTAGCACACTGTCCATGAAAGGCAGGAACATAGATTTGACTCTTGATCCAGAATACAGTTTTAATGAGTGAGCCATAATCAGTGAATAATATACACCATCTAGAGTAAGAGAAAACATCCTTAATATTAATCTCTGTTATTTTATTGAGCTCAATATCTCACTCATTATGGAGAGATGTTGAATAAGTGTTTAAAACCAACAAATGGAAAATCACAGAGTCATAGTGGAATTTGTATTGGCCATTATGTCAGTTTAAAATGAGTAAGAATGTGTGCACATTTAATATTAATTCATATCACTGATTAACACAATGAGCTCCTTTAGTCCCATTATGAAGGGGTCTTCTGGGATATGGAATTACGTTAAACAGCTACTGGTAGAAACAGCCACTCTAGGCTACTTCTATACAATTACTACAACAAATTAAGATCAGTGCTAACCTACTAAAAATGATGATTTTGGGTATTACCTCATATATATAAAAATGGCTACTTTTTAAATGCTTACTGCTCTTCCTTCCCTTTCTCTCCATAATGAGTTGACACTGACAATTTTTAAGACCTAATCTTTCTTCTTTTTTCAACTGGTGTTAACCCGAGCGAAAATGACATATCAGCATAACATTAGCGTGTTGTCAGTTGTAATGACTGTCAGGTTTTCTGCTAGTATTTGTAGAAAAAAATCTGCACATTATATCTGCCTATCAAGCATTCTAACAGTGGGTCAGATCACTCCTGCACCGAATGTAAGAGGAGGACCTGTATGGTAAATAGATAGATTATCATAATTTAATTATGAGACAGTATCAGAAATATTCACAGAAAGTTAATCAAAATGAGGGATGACAGGATAAATGTAATGTGTTGTGCAAATATTTCTTGTGAATATGGGGAAATACAGCAACCTGATGTGACATCAGTTTAATAAGTTGATAGAGACTTATAGAAGAATAGTGAGGCATGTCCTTTGTGAAGCTGTCCACTGATTCTTTGAAATCTGCATGTGAATTATCTAAGGCATTGCAGATCTCACCTCTATTCCCCACTCAACATTTAGTTAAAGGGTTCATATACACTGCTCAAAAAATGTTTTGTCCCACCATCACAAATTGCATAGATTTCTTTTCTATATCTTTCTCAAAACCCTTCTCACATAGTAAATTGTTATATACACTGTAAATCTGCATTTTCAGTGCAGTGCCTCCCATCATGACTGATACAATGAGACTTGAGTACACTGTTTGGTCTGTCAGCATTCCTTGAAGGACCATTTCAAGCATAGCCATGTGTACATTGTGATTTTGTAACAAGAAATTTCATCAGTACTGGACATTACCTACCTAACTGGTGAACATTATACTGATTAAATTCAAACACTCAACTACTACTGTGAGACACAGCACACTGAAGCTCTGCCTCATGATGAACACTTAAAGTGAACACCACCAGCTGATGACAGCTACCTATAAGTTATGGGTCAAAGGTACCCAAGCACAATGCAACAGAATTGTGGGCTGCCTTTTGGAGGCAACAGGAAGAGCTGTATTAAACCAAAGAGTACATAATCATCTCCATATGATCAATTTGGCCCATTGCAAACAACAGTCCACATTCTGGACTCTTTGATGCATAAAGGTGGGGAAGGGAACACCTGAAATGGAACCTGGATCAATAATTTAGGGGTCTCTTCACCGATTAGTGCAGGATTTGTCTAACACCTGATGATTATCAAATATGGGTATAGAGGTGATCAGTTAACAAAGCACATCTCGGGCATGCAGTCTCGCAGGTTCAGCAAAGAGGTGGACCAGTCACATTTTGGACTGTTTGATACTGAGGGTAATTTGGTGGCTGTGCAGTAACAAAATAGCATATTCTAACATACTGTCCAGCATTAAAACTAATTTTGCAGTCAGGTCCACAGGACTGCACAATGCTAGGCCTCTACTGTGGGCATCATTCGGATGCAGTATTTGGGTGGGGGGTGGGGGGGGGGCGGTGGCTGCAGAGTCAGTAAATCATTCTCCTAGGTGCTGCAGGCTTCTTTACAAACATTAGAGCCACTAATTTTGAATGAGCTATCAGGCATGATTCACAACCCACTCTCATAGCTTCACATTTGCAGCACCTCTTTCCTACTTACCAAACCTTACAGAAATTACACTATGAGTCATGTTTCCATAGCTCAGTCAATTAAGAGTACTGCCTATGAAACACAGGGTTCAAGGTTTGAGTTCCAGTATACGACACTGTTTTAAACTATCAGGAAGTTTCCAAACATTCATCTGAATGATTATCATTTTCTGGGGTGGAAAAGGTATTATTATTATTATTATTACTGATTACCTCACAAAGAGTAAACCAAAACTTACTAATGCTACTAAAAACTTCTATACTGTCTAAATAAAAAAGAGGTAAGAAGAGTTATGGATTTCAAAAGAAAATAAGTGCTCCACAATGGGAAATTTGAGAGATGTGTTGGCGTAATGACACAGTTCATAAGATTTGCCACCATCAGATGTGCACCTACTATCATATCTAAATAAATGTGCGACTGCAGAGTGCAATATAAATATTACAGTAGTTGCAGATGAGTATTTTTATAAATCACACTTGAAGGGTGGAATTTGCCCACTCGAAAGATGTTTTAACTGCATTGACTTTAATGGGAGGTATAAACCAGAATAAATGCATTTTTATCAAAAAATAAATATTTCAATGTCAACGTGAGAAATTCTCTAACTGGCCTCACAACACTATTTCACACACACAAAACTTTTAGACACAAAGGCATTCTAGGCAAATGTTCATCCTGAATTGTGCAAATATGAATAGGAAGAAATCCTGCTTCAAATGCACTCCCATAGTAGTAATCCCCATATATTGGATATGTTGACATTCAGCCTATTTCTCAAAAAAGCAGCAAATGGAAAACACCATTATAAAATTTAAATTTATTTTAGTTTTTTATGTGTTCTCTTTCCTACCTCCCCCCCCCCCCCTTTTTTGCCATTTTAAGCTCACACCAGTCAGTTCCTCTTTCAAAGCGCATAAGTGATTAAACTTTGTCTTAAAATAATAGCTCAACTCTTACCTTCGATTGGTAGTATTATTTTCTAATTTTTATGATCTCACACATCTGTTTTAATTATGTTCCAATGGCAGTTACATATCAGGGCAAAGTATGTTGTATGTTTAATGGGAGTTCACTAGTGATAACTTAGCTTATTAAATACTTTAAAAGCCACATCCTTCAGGATAGAAGAGCCTATAAGATGAAGTGACTCATTAAACTCAAGCAGAAGCAACCAGTTTTTGGAATCAACATGCATTATGCAACAATGTTGTGTTTTTTAAAATATTCCAGTATGTAGATAGGAATTTATGTTAATGAAACCTGGCATATTTTTCTCTAGAGAGTAATTCTACCAAGAAGTACCAAATACAATTCTCTGGAACTCAAGGGAAAGCAAAAATTCACATTTTACTTCGAATTCTACCCAGGTCTCCACTCTGTAGCAAAAGCTGAAATATCTTCAAGTTAAAGTCTGAAAATGCCTTACCAATTCCACCTGTTTTCATACAGTCAGACTACTATATTTACCCGAAGCTTCAGAAGAAAAGGGTTTTAAATACTACCAGCACTGATGTCTACGCAGTGAAATACTTGAGCTATATTTTAAAGGATGGTCCCCGCATGAGGCAGACATTTTTCTCTATACAGTGACAATTACAACAATACTATGAAAGTATGAAACTCAGGCAGGAATACTACCATTTCTGCATTATGCAACTTACTGTGGAGCCACTTAAGGAAAAAGGACACACTGTGTCAGTATTTTTTTGGTACCATAATTTTTTCCATCCATGCGAATATGAAAACAGCATGCTGTACCACAATTTGAGTTCTAAATTAATTGTAGTTGCTCCACACATGGTACTACTTTTCATGGTTCACAGAAAAGCAATAGTATATTATCTCCAGTAATATAATACTTGGTGAAGTGCTCTGTGGAGTAAGTGACCTTTTCTGCTCTCTCTCTCTCTCTCTCTCTCTCTCTCTCTCTCTCTCTCTCTCTCTCTCTCTAGGACAGAGTCTATGCCAGAGACTACAGTAAAATCAGAGGAGAGGAGGGTGAGGAGTTGTGTGTTTCATCTGCCTTGTACTGGAAGTTTTCATGTAAGTATGTACAAACTGTGTATTTCAAACACAACTGTGGAAACAACACATGATTCATATTCATTTGAATGGCTACACCAACCCATCAAATACAGGTCACATTGGGGTAACACCTGGACCAACTTCAGATCTTGGAAGCAAATGATTCCTCTATTAAATAGTGCAAACAGGTTTGTTTAGGTAACAAAGTTTGCATTTCCTCCCAATCTCATAAAGATTTAAAAGCAACTTAGAATAGCCTTTCCATTTTAAGAGAAATATAGTGTCCTCTTGATCAAAATGTCAAAGATCCAGTTTTTAAACAATGATCTATAAACCATTTGCATGTAGTTTTTGATGGAGGTGAGGCACATTCTAGGATGTGTAACACTTCATACTGTTACCATAACAGTTGAAGTAAATAATGGAAGAGTAAAGGAAACCACTTTACATATAACTGAGACATCACACACACACACACACACACACACACACACACACACACAGTGCCAACTAATTACATAGTCCCGATAATGCGGCACGACTGTAGTAAGGGGGTAGTTAGCTTTGAAGACGATACTGGTCAAAAGCTCAATGACATTTTCAACCTTATCTACAGTCCTGTAGACTACTCAGAGCTTCAACTATATGGTAAGTGGTTGCCTTTACCATTATTTGTAGCCTACGTAAAACTTTGCGATATCATATTACACAATAGATGTGTGGTTTCAATGGTTAAATTAAAATGGTACGTATTGTTAGAAAACATCAGAACATATTTTGAAATATGCTCCAGAGAAATATTTCTCATAGTGATCGTCCTCTACTACTTTCACCATACACATAAGAATATGTTTGCCAGTTTACAGGGAAGAAAGATAATTAGGTTTTAATGTCACATAAACGACAAGGTCAACTGAGGAAGAGAACAGTCCTCGATTTGTTAACAAGGAGGCAGCAAATTGTCTGTTGCCTTTTCTTAACATTTGCCTCACACACTTTATGGAAATCACAGGAAAGATAAATCTAGATGGCTAGACCAGGATGTCAGCCAAACTCCTACTGTATGCAAGTCCAAGATCTTACCAACTTCACTCAATAATGAATTGCCTTTTTGTAACTGAGTAGTAAATATGAATATATGAGGCAGATCATGAATGATGTAGGCAGTGGAAGTTATGCTGAATGGAGAACTGTCAATTAATAAGAATCAAATCAATCTCACAGTTGACGGCTGTAAACAGTAAATACTGCGCAATTTAACCATGCTACTACTAGTGGTTCCCTAAATAACTTAAGGCAAATGCCTGGTTGGATCTTATGAAATGGAAACATCCAATTTCTTTCCCCTTTCTAAGCTTTTACCCCTTCACAAATGACCTCGCCACTGATGGTACATAAGCTTAATCTTCCTTCTTCCTTTTATGCTACACCTACCCTTAACACTAAAAACTAAACTTTTTTTTTCCTTTTTCATGTTATTTCGCAATTCAGTTTTGGCTTCAAACTGCAGTGTTCACACCACAATGTGTGTTCTGCAACATGTATGCCTTTATAACTTCTAGTGGTGTTTTGACTTCAGATGTTTTCTTATACTGGGAATTTCATGTTTCAGGGATGTGTTTTTCTTGATATTTTTACATGTTACTATTGTGTCAAACACACACACACACACACACACACACACACAAATATCAACCGTTTTTACTTTGTTTGTGACAAATATTTTGTTGCACAGCACACAAATTTCATAAAAGCAATCACTTTGCAGTTCTTCTACTCTCTCTTTACCTCACTTCCTCTCACCCCCTTCTCTGTCTTTTACACAGCCTGAAAGGAAGACTGTGAGGTCATTAGAGATGGAGCACAAGCTTGGATTTGATACAGGCATGGTACAAGATCAGCTGTGCCTTTCGCAAAAGAAGCATCTAAGCATTCACCACAACTGATTTAGGGAAGTCTATTGTCAGGTTGACAAGGAACGACCACAATAAACAATAACTTTTTGTGTGTGTTCAAAGCCACTGTTATGATTAGGGTTGCTGATTAAAAGTATTGGAAATGTGTTACTCAGTTTTTACATTAACTTTCAGTGATGTTTAGATCAGAAAATGCTGAGACTATACATGATGACTCACCACTACACACAAGTTTTAAGACTAGCCATATGCAGTGTAATGGTGCTTATACGTTACAGGGATTAGAGTGAGTGACCAAACCCTGCAGTGTTATATAGTGCCTGTAACGTAAATTGACCAATATGCATACTGCTTCTAGTTGTATTTTCCAGACTACTCATGTGTGTATTGCTTGGGCAGCCTGACTGACTTTTAAAACAATTTTGGACTATTTCTTGCTGTAATATGAATCTCTCTCTCTCTCTCTCTCTCTCTCTCTCTCTCTCTCTCTCTCACACACACACACACACACACACACACACACCAATTATTAGTTTTACTCCACTGATCTCAGCAGCAGATGCCTTTTATCCAGTTTGGTTTCAATGGTTGGTTATCAGGCTTATTTAAAACTGATTATTGTTTGTTGTGACTATGTCTGTAATGGGTTTTATTCCACTACGGAACAGACTGAATGGAGAGGTTATGACAGTGAATGAATGTTGCCAAGGACATGTCCGTCAAGACTGGATACCAAAAGTAACAGGAATTAGCCATTCTTAAGTATCAAACAAATGCATTTAAAATTACTTCTTAAATAACCTCATCCATCTAATGAGTAAAATTAACTGGAGGTGATTGCTTCAGTTGATATCATTGTGAAACCAATCTCAGATGTGTTCACTTCAAAACTGTTAACACTTTTCCATCAGGTGATAAGCAACTAAGATTAATTTGCAGAAGAGGCACAGGGAATGTATTGATTATAATATTTCAGGGGAAAGGATGCCATTTAATTATGCTGTTTCTAAGTGTTTTCTCCCCTTTTAATTCAATTTATTGGAAAAAATAGGAATACATCTTAATTAATAGGTTCAAATACAGCAGCATATTTTAACATTTGAAACCATTTATGAAACTATGCACTACAGATACATATGAATTTCAAAAATATGGCTGTATCATTTGAGAAAGAGTATTGGGGGGGGGGGGGGGATGGAAAGCTAGATAGATAGATAGATAGAGAGAGAGAGAGAGAGAGAGAGAGAGAGAGAGAGATGTGGCAAGAGTTCAGTGACAACGTGGGCAATCATACAGTGGTACTCCAGGGGCCCCCTGGTTACTCTCAAAGGTCACATTACTGCCATGGATTGTGTGACCATTTTGGTTGAGCAGGTCTATAACCAACTGAAATTCTTGACATATAATGCTACCACTGTATGCCATAAACAGGTGTAAAATCGGACTAAAGAACATTAATTTTTATGTCATGCTGTACTGCATGGTTTTTATGACATCTCACATGTTATAGTTCTCTGCTCAGAATAAGTTATGAATCATAACCTTCAGGCCGACTGATATGACAGACATACATTTCACTTGTGTAACACACTTCCCACACAGGAGCAGAATGTTTCATGGTCCACAAAGTTGCTTACAAAATATATAAACATGAGGGGTGGGCAACAATGCAGAAACACTGTTTGAACATAAATGCGGATGCTAGCCAAGCCTGCACGTTGTGCTGCTATATTTGCCCATGAATGGCATCTCTTCAGTGTCTTCAATATGACACAAGCATCAATAATGGTCAGAACAGTGTTCTGTGTAGTTGTGAGCGCATTATGTTGGATCTAAGTGAACACAAATGTGGGCAAATTGTTGGTGCTCATATAGTGGGTTCTTCTACAACCCATGGAGCTGACGTGTTTGGACTTTCAAGAGGACCATATCAAAGATTTATATCGCATACAGGGAAAGCGGAGAAACACCATCCACCAAGTCACAATGTGGACGAAAGCATGTGTTGAGTGATTGTGTTAAATGGTCACTGAACAGGATTGTGATGAAAAAGAAGAGGACAACAGCTGCAAAAGTTACTGCAGAACTAAATTTTACACTCGCAAACCACGTCAGCACCAAAACAACATGAAGGGAACCCCATAAGCATGGAATTGCAGAGCCAGCTAGAATTTAAAAACCATTCATCAGTGGTGCAAACACTCGTAAGAGGAAAATGCGGTGCCAAAGCCAATAAATCCTTCACTATGGAGCAATGGTCGTGCGAGTTCTGTTTCACACTGTTTCCAGCTTCTGGCCATGCATCCGTCCAAAGAATGAAACATGGCAAGAGTAAAGTGATGACTTGGGCAACCACATAGTGGTATTCCACAGGCCCCACAGTTACTCTCAAAGGTCACGTTACTGCCATAGATTATGTGACTATTTTGGTTGAGCAGGTCTATCCCATGGTACAATGTTTGTTCCCCAATAGTGATGCTGTGCTCCAAGATGACAGAGCCCCTTTCCATACAGCTCACATTGACCAAAACCGATTTTGCGAGTGTGAAGATGAATTCTCTCATCTCTCCTGGACACCACAGTCACCAGATCTCAATACTATTGAGCCTATGTGGTATACTTTGGAGAGAAGGGTGTGTGACCACTGTCCACCTCCATTATTACCTGAACTTGCCACTATTTTTCAGGAAGAATGGTACAAAATTGTCTTGAAAACTGTATGTGAGCTATATTTATCCATTCTGAGCTGATTGGAAGCTGTTTTGAATGCCAATGCATTTCGTACTATGTATTAAGCATGGTAATATGTTTTGTTTTTGGTGTTTCCCCTGTAAATAAATAAATGAAAGTATTATGAGAGAGCTGCAAAAGGTTTTCAGCCTAGTAGAAAAATGGCACTGATATCAACAAAATTTTGTTTCTGCTATACTCACACATATTTCCCAATCATGTAACTTGTGTGTCAAATTGATCTGCTGAATAGAATTTTTTTTGTACGGATTTGTGAAATAGTTATGATGGTGTTTTTTATTCAAACGAATGAACTAGAATACCAATACAGCATAAACATTCTTGTTTTGGATGTTTGCTCAACAATCCATATTCTTACAAAGTTGGTGAATATTTACAGTTAGCTACTTCATTTCAACAGTTTAGAAATGGGCAACTCAGTTCAAAGTGGCTGAACTTACTGTGAAGATAGTTCACATGAAGGACCTACACTAACTAATGCCAAAGACAAAAACATTGAGAAAGTGTGTAATGCGGTATTACACAATTGGTGAATAAGAATATTTCTCATTCAAATGAATGAACTAGAATACCAATCCAGTATAAAGATCCTTGGTTTGGATGGTTTATCAACAGTTTGAGCTAACAACACAGGCATATTGGAAAGAGTACAGCACATTTTACAGGCAGAATTAAGAAAAAGAGGCCATTGTGTAAAGTGGCTGCCTCATTTCTTGAATGATGACTGAAAGTGAAAATAAAAATCCAATTTGTCAGCAATGGTTGAACCTTTTAAATCTGTTTATCTCTGCAGTTACAATCATAATAATCTTGAAGAACACACACCTAAATAAAAGTACCACTGCAGCTGGAATACTGCTGCCTACTTCAATGTTTTTGTGCCTCTTGTTACATTGAAAAATAACTTTGGTCCAGTAATTCACACCATAGACAAACCAGAAATTGGAGCATAGGTTGATAGCAGTGCATCTGCATCATAAAAGGCAGTCTACATCAACTGCTGGAAAGTGTGACCATTGTTTTCTTGGATGTAAAATGGATTCTTCTTATTGATTATAGTTCTTTTAACTGATGACGGCATTATCTTCAAAAAAATAATGTGAACTTTTGTGCTGGCAACTGTTGATTAACAACAGAGTACAATCTGGAATGAAAATTTATAACAAGTTAATACTGCACATTAACAGGAACTCAAAAAAGAAGTAACTACCTTTCACAGACAGCACTCTAGGAGCTGCATCTAGGAGCATCAGACTAAAATCTTCAGTGTGCCAATAGTTACTTTCTACAGGTTCCAAACTCCCATAGGCTATCCCAGAATTCTAGCATCAGGGGGAGAGAGGATTAAATGGCGAGTGTGACTTAAAAGCTGGTATCTGAATGAGTTCCAGTCTGAAATGTAGTTTTAATTTGTTACAAATGTTCAATCGAGACATGTATCAGCACCAATGTGTTATAAATGTAGAATAGATCAAAAAATGTATACGTACTTCGAAATTTTTCATTTTGAGAGTAGTGAAGGCGTGATCTCTTTTACTTGCTAAAAAAGATTCAACAGCTTAGATTGCAAAAATATTTCTTGATGTAAGACAACTGGTTTCAACAGATTTTGCTGTCATTTTCATGACTTAAAAATCTCTTTGTTGTAAAACGTGTTTATTTGACGCTGAACCTCATGGCAAGTTGTCAAGTGTATAATGGGCTGATTGTTATCCACTTGACAACTTGCCACAATGTTCAACATAAAATGCACATATTTTACAACAAAAAGATTTTTAAGACCTGAACACGACAGTAAAGTCTGTTGAAACCAGTTGTCTTGAATAAAGAAATATTTTTATGTGATCTAAGCTGTTAAATGTTTTTATACGCACTGTGATAATGAAAACCTTATATATTATCATCAGTACTACAGTGACTCAATGTTAAACAATTACAATAAGAGTTCAAACTGCAAACCAACTGCCTCAAACACTTCTGAGCATGATGCTGCATACTCAAGGTCACATCTTCCAAAGCAGCAACAGGAATTGCGTGACAAGCCATTTTAATTTCATTGCGCAGTTCTGCTAGTGTGCGTGGCTTCCTGCTGTATACTACGTTCTTAAGGGTACCCAACAAGTAAAAATCAAGTGAGGTCAAATAAAGGCGAACATGCAGCGTGCTCCATGGCACCGTTTCATCCAATCCAATCAGAGTATGATGATGCAATAGCTCCATACTGAACAGTCATATACCACTGTTTGCTCAACGGAAGATCAGTACCCGAAGACTGGAAAGTTGCACAGGTCTCACGTGTATTCAAGAAAGGCAATAGGGATAATACGCTGAATAAGGCCCTTATCATTAATGTCGACATGGAGCAGGATTTTGGAACACATATTGCGAATGAACATTATAAATTACCTCAAAAAGAGTGGTTTATTGACACACAGTCAACATGGGAGATGGAAAATATCGTTCTTGTGAAACACAACTAGCTCTTTAGTCACACGTAGTGTTGAGTGCTATTGACAAGGGATTTCAAATTGATTTAGTATTTCTAGATTTCCAGAAGGCTTTCGACACTGTACCTCAACAAGCGGAGTGCAATCAAATTGCGTGCTTACGGAATATTGTATCAGTTATATGACTGGATTCGTGATTTCCTGTCAGGGAGGTCAAAGTTTGTTGTAACTGATGGAAAGTCATCGAGTAAAACAGAAGCGATTTCTGGCGTTCCCCGATGCTGTCGTATACTGCCTAGTAAAGTCATCAGAAGACCAAAACAAATTGCAAAATGATTTAGACAAGATATCTGTATGGTGCAAAAATTAGCAACTGTCCCTAAATAATGAAAAGTGGGAGGTCACCCACATGAGTGTTAAAAGGAATCCGATAAACTTCGGTTACATGATAAATTAATCAAACGTAAAGGCCATAAATTCAACTAAATACCTAAGAATTACATTTACACACAACTAAAACTGGAAAGTGCACATATAAAATGTTGTGGGGAAGGCGAACCAAAGACTGAGTTTTATTTGAAGATGCAACAGATCTACTAAAGAGATTGCCTACACTATGCTTGTCCATCCGCTTTTGGAGTACTGCAGCGCGGTGTGGGATCCTTAGCAGATGGGGTTAACAGAGTACATCGAGAAAATTCACAAAAGGACAGCACATTGTTGTGTTGATCTCTGAGGGGAGTATGTGAATGCATCCCACACCTGAGCAGAAGACTCTTCACCTGCTGCTGTGAGTGGCCAGCATGATCTTCACTGATGCATATTCGTAATTGTCCCTGCAGTTTGGAACATACCGTGAAGGTGAGTGATGCTTAAGCGTGTTAGTGGTTCAGTTCCAAATTCCTGCCTCCAATGTCGCTGCACTTCACTGATGTTCTCCAAGCTCCAATACCATTTGAGAAAATATTTTTACTGCTCAAATGTCAGTCACGTTTCCACCACGGCTTCAGTTTGTACACTGACATCGGCGTATCGCAACCCTATTGCCATTTGTTGTTCAACCACTGTACTACATGTTCAACCTGTACCCACTGTGACTTCAAAGTGTATGATTAGTACAGCCAGTTTTAAAGTGTGTATACATTTTCTTGAAATACCTTGTAGTTGCATCGAAAAAAATTTGGCTACATACCAAAAATTTTACTTACATGGAAAAAAAAAAAAAAAAAGAGAACAGCAACCAGTTGCAAATTTTAATTAAATTGTTATTTGAAAATCTACCGTGATCAGTTTATGACTTCAAAATTCCATCCTTACATAGTTGAATTATATTGCAGTCTATTAGTTGTGTAATGTCTGAACATGACCATGAAACACAACGGAAAGGTGATAAAACCTAACAAAATTAGTTGCGAACTTTTTAAGTCTTCTATTTACCTATTAGCTATGTGCAACATACATGTAAAAACTGTCTGAAATTTTGAAATAAGACTAGGTGGATCTCAAATGAATTTTTGAACCAGGCTGCTCCTTTTGAAGTTAATTTTTTTATATAAGACACGTATTTTTGGGGCACTGGTCTTAGAAAAAGTGTTTTAGTCAATACATGACAAATTGTGCACATGGTGCAGCTGTTGACTGGAGGCTCAGATGCAGGGAATAAACTTTGAGAATACATTACTCTCATCCAGACAATAAACACATCCCTTCACATCTAACACTGAAATTTGGCAGTACAATTTACAGTTGTGCTTCATTTCAAATCATGAAATATTACCACTCACTGGCAATGTGTGTGCAGGATGGGGGGAGAGGGGGAGTCAGTTCAAACATACTCATCTCATAGCAACTGCATGATAAAGCAGAACACAAAATGGAGTGAAGTGTTGCAGGTGAGTCAGAGCCAACAAACATAATTCTTCAGCTTTTGAAATGTAAATAGTAATCATTTTATGAATAAACCTCCATAATGAAAAACAAGTTCAAATCTTTAACAGAAAGGTTAATTCTAGTCCCTCATGTATGTTGAAGCTACAGCTATCAAGTTATTTTACTGTAATTCTGGATTAAACACCATTAAAATATAATTTGAACAACTGGGACTAAGTCTTTTCAGTTATTCAAAGAAAACTATCTGAAAGCTATAGGCTGGATACTGAAACACATCAGTTACATAGTACAGGATTCTCCATTAAGAATCAGGTATTTCAGTCAACTGTGGAACCTTCCGCCAAAATGATTCAGTAAAAATAAATTCTGAGTAAGTACTGCTCAAGAAAATGAATAAAATATCACCCTCAACTACTTCTGGGTGGGCTTGACAGCCTTGATAAATTTGAAAGGAAGACTGTTCCACCAGGCTGTATTTTAAAACTGTGCTTTATTGATTATTACTATTCTTTGAGTGTGGCTCATTCTCAGTTGCATTTACAACAGAAATCATGGTCTCCAAACAGCAGTCACACACCATGCACACACAATCATTAAAGTGCATGATCTTGCAATGCATAGCCACAAAAAACACCTACCAATAGCAAGAGACTTCTATTTGATGAGGACGATATATCCACATCTGTTATATAAGCACTTGAAAATGAACCACCCTCTAAACTAGTATTGCTTAAAATATACAATTTTAAAGTACAGCCCAGTGGAATGATGTCTTTCTTTAAATATTAGACTACTTTTCCTAACTAACAAATGACAACAAATAGCAATTATAATTATTATAAACACAATAATAATAATAGTACACTATACCACTCAAGCTGTCATATTCTACTTGCATAACTTGAAATATCAGAACCAGCATTATCCCACCACCACTTAACACAGCTACGAATTGAGGTATATTAATACGGGACATGAAGTGTTTGCCCACAGTTTAAACAGTAAACATACCAGATGCCCTTCCCGTGTTATTAGGTGTCTTTCTCTGGCAGTTCTTTAGCTATTTTAATTTCATTTTTTTTCCTATCAGTAAAGTCAGCCCAAACAAAAACTGCTCATATTGTGTTTCATATGATCACAACTGTCAACAGGAGTGTTCTTTTGGTTCTCATAAACAAAATTACGTCTAAATTGTAATTTTATGTTTCTAAGTGGTACAACTGCCTCAAATGTTTATTGAGCAAACATATTTATACACTATATTAAGAAAAGGAAAGTCACTACTCACCATATAGTGGAGATGCTGAGTTGCAGATAGGCGCAACAAAAAGACTATCACAAATAAAGTTTTCGGCCAGTAAGGACTTCATAAAAATTACACACACACACACACACACACACACACACAAACGCAACTCACACACGACTGCAGTCTCGAGCAACTGAAGCCACACTTCAAGCAGCAGCACCAGTACATGATGGGAGTGGTGACTCGGTGGGGGTAAGGAGGAGGATGGGGTGGGGAGGGAGAAGGATAGTAGGGTAGCAGAGGCAGACAGTGAAGTGCTGCTCGGGGGGAGGGGGGGGGGGGAATTGTAGGGTAACTATGTGCAGTCGGGAGGTTAGACAGAGGACAGGGGAGCAGTGAGGAGTGGGGGGTGGGGGGGAGTAATGGAAAGAGAGCGAAATAAAGAGACTGGGTGTGATAGTGGAATAAGGGCTGTGTAGTGCTGTAATGGAAACAGGGAAGGGGCTGGGTGAGTGAGGACAATGACTAACGAAGGTTGAGGCCAGGAGGGTTACGGGAACATAGGACATATTGCAGGGAAAGTTTCCACCAGCGCACTTCAGAAAAACTGGTGTTGGTGGGAAGGATCTATATGGCACAGGCTGTGAAGTAAACATTGAAATGAAGTATGTCATGTTTGGCAGCATGCTCAGCAACAGGGTGGTCCACTTGTTTCTTGGTGACAATTTGTTGGTGACCATTCGTGTTGACAGACAGCTTGTTGGTTGTCATGCCCACATAGAATGCAGCACAGTCGTGACAGCTTAACTTGTAGATCACATGACTGGTTTCACAGGTAGCCCTGCCATTGATGGGATAGGTGATGTTTGTGACTGAATTGGAGTGATGGTGGTGGTGGTGGGAGGATGTATGGGATAGGTATTGCATCTCCACTATATGGTGAGTAATAACTTTCCTTTTCATAATATTTTTAAATTCCACCCTATATTTCCCATTGTTTGATTCATATTTATAGACTGCAACAGCAAAATACAAAGAATAATGTTTCTATAAGAAACCAAATATGGCCACTGAGCTGTGCTGTACTGTCTTCACTGTGCCATCGCATAGCTGTATCATGCAATCTGCTACTGTGATGGGTTGCTTGGCACAGAGGCCATATTCAGTCACAACTGGAAATATTTTTCATTTTTGTGCTTTGCTGCCACTGTCAATAAATAATCTTTAACTGAATATTTCACTATGCTAATAAGATTCCTTTATTGAGTAGGCACAAAACTACTTTTTTTTTCTTTAATTTTTAGAATGGGGACCCGAACTACTTTCTTCACTGACAACGGAAGTCGAATGAAATGTGTGGGGGACACTTTCACCCTCAAAAACACCACAGACTTTGTGTGGTGAAGGAAGTACAAACTACATATAAAGTTGCGACAATTTATAAAATCAATAAAACTGAAGTTCTATCATGTACAAAAATCTAACCTGATTATAAACTGATATGTTAAGATCCTGCAAGTTTGTGTATATAATTTATGGAAGGTGAGCAATAAATTATCCAGTATTTATTCTGCAAAACCTCAATTCCTCAGATCAGTTACAGATGAAGGACACATGATGTCTTGTGCACAAATATTGTTTTAATATTCCGGGTTTCATGTAATTTGGTTTTACATCATATTGCACAAATGTACGCTAAATTAAATATAAATGGTATGGATACATAAAAATATCGAAGTCAATTGTAAATTTAATTCTTCACATGAAAGGAAAGAATTTCACTGGTAATTAGAATTGTGCAGAACAGGTACACAGTTTGTGGGCTACAAAGTGTAACTGTGTTCTAGAGGTATTTAACTGCAAAGAAAGCTGAAAATTTTCAAAAATAGTGGTAGGTGTTAGCAAGTATGGATATTATCCCCTATGATGATTTTTGACACTAATGTAGTTAAAATGTACTGCAACATGGAAGTCTCTCTCTCTCTCTCTCTCTCTCTCTCTCTCTCTCTCTCTCTCCCCCCCCCCCCCCCCACACACACACACAGAGAGAGAGAGAGAGAGAGAGAGAGAGAGAGAGAGAGAGAGAGAGAGAGTGTTGCTGGCTGAAGGATGCAGAGGGGGAAAAACAAAACCAATGAAGTGCTGTTCACAATAAAATTCCAGTAACACCTTGATTGCATTTCCAAAATTTATGGTAGAAATCACATATGGAGGTGAACCTTTGTACATGGGAGCGTCAGTGATCGTCACAGGAAACTAGAAATAATGGGAATCTATGATACCCCCCAATAAGCTGTACAAACAGGGCTGTAGTCTTATAAATGTCCCATACTCACACATTATCTACACTGCCAAAATCCAGTTCTCTGTACTCAGTGCCATTTCGATGCCCGTTGCTGTTCTGCAACTGAGTTACAGGCTCAAGATTAGTGTTATTACTATTTACATGGTTGTCACTTATTTCTGCTGTTTTCACATTACTATTCTCAGTTAACAATTGTTCACTAGTAGCAGTTTTCCCATTTTCTACAACACTGCTGGGAACCACATCTGTACCCTTTTCTGTCTCCATAGACTCCTTATTCCCCACATCCATGTGACCATCTCCACTAGGCACAATTTTTCTCTCTTCTGTAGGACTGACGTCCTTTCCATCTTCATCACCACCACTTTCACCTTCAAGCTGGCCCTGCAGTAAGAAGAAAATCTAAATTAGAAAACAGAATTGTTTTGAAGAAATATGTTAAACACCAATTGTTCTTAATTTATAGTGATGAACAATTTAAATGCCTCCAGTTGTAAGAATGATTAAAAAAAACTTTTACTAATTTCACCCCAGTGAAAACTTAACTTTGTGTTCTGCCTTACGGCAGGTCTTGTCATGGGGGAAGCCTTGTCAGAGAGGCCCACCACATGAGTGTCTACGGAAGTGATTCCAGTGGTGGTTTCCCGTTGCCTTCCACTGATGATGATGAAATGATAATGAGGACAACACAACACCCAGTCCCTGGGCGGAGAAAATCTCTGACCCAGGCGGGAATCGAACCCAGGCCCCTTGGCATGACTGACCGCTGCACTGACCACTCAGCTATCGGGGCGGACACCCCACTGAGAATAAGGTCAATAACTGGCTGTTATAGCTTAAAAGAACCTTTCCAGAATTTGTATACAATGATTTCTGGAACACACACGTTAGGACAGCTGGGATTCATCTCTTCATAATAAATTTTAATGATGAATTTCTGCTACAGTATAGTGTAAATAATCATTTTAAACAACTTGAAAATCTGGAACAGGAATAACATATATGTCTCACACATCAGCCCCCTCTTCCCATGTGATGGCCAATTTGCTATTTCTATGAGCTATACATATAACCACAGATTTGAGTTTATTAATACATGGACAATGAACTGTATTATGCCACTTATGTGTTTACAAGCAGAGTGATTCTCTTAGAAACTTGTTTTTTTTTTAACTTTTACTTCACGAGTTTACACTTAATTCTATTTTTGTTACTACGCTGAAATGCAAATTTCACATTCTGTTGAATACTACTGACTTTTATAGCATACTTTCTACATACACAACTAAGCTACTGGAAGAACTTGGTGTCTCAATCATGCTGAAGCCAGGAATGGGAACAGAAAATATCACAGAAGATGCAGACTTAGAAGGCAAAATGACAGTGATTTTGTCATATGTGTAACCAGTGCAAAGTATGTGGCCCATAATGACACTGATACCTGCACTGACTGTATTACACATTTTCAATGATAAAACAAACTAAGCTTCAGAAAGAAGTCCAAGAAAATCATTGTGTCATTTTGGACTAATGTGGCAGTAGCATGTACTCATAGAGCTGTGCATGAACTCAAACTCAAATCTTACAAAGTAACTGTAGTGCGTCAACTGACCAATTGAGATATTGTTGCTAGATATCAGTACTGCAACTAACTATTGCATGCTGTACAAGATGGAGAGATCGACCCAGAAAGGTTGCCCCCCCCCCCCCCCCCCCCACCACCAATGAAGTACGGATGCATTTATTAGGATACACAAACTTGCAACACAATCGAGTAGAGGGGTTGGGATTTGCATGGCTGCATGCCTGAAATTTAATAGGTTAGAACAATCAATGTTGAACTTTTGTAAATCATTATCAGTTACGTTGAGGACCTCTGCACGATGCGAAAACAGGAGTGTGAGTGCAATTAGTCCAACACAAATTACTGGACTTATTATACAGCAAAATTTTTCAGAAAATTAACAATTAACAAAAACATCTACTTTTATGCAGGAAAATGCAAGCTCTCACACCATTGATACATCTATGATAAAAAAGATTTGTTCGGAATGTAATGTCACAAAGTCCCGATTGCCTTCACTTTGGATATGCTTTTTCTGGCCTTCTTGCAGATGGTGACTGCCAGTTGTGCCATTTGGAGTTCTGTATCTTTGTATCAGTGTCATATTCAAAAACGTACAACTTATCTCCCACTACAACACTTTCCAAAATTTGAACACAATTCCAGAAGTTCTTCACAAATGAGCTTAAAATTTTTGGTAACAGTTTTGCACACAATTACTTCATTTGCAGTTGTTTGGTTAGAGTCTCCTGGACAATGATTTTGCATACACCCAGAGTCTGAGCTATCAGAGGAACAGGTATTCTACAGTCAGTGTCCAAAAGTTCATGCACACACATCATGCTGTCTTCAGCTTTCTATGCTGAAGAGTGCCCAGAGAGAGTTTCATCATCGTCATCCTGGACTTCCGTGACATAGTGACTCGTCGTGACTTTCAGAAAGCTCTGAGGAAAATGAGGTGGGTTATGTTGGGAGCTAACAAATACTTCCAACTAGCCATGGCAATACACTTCAGTTCACTAACAGCAGCATTAGAATAGAATTGGTGACAATGCTTTCCAGACAAACATTGTAGTATTATGAGGTGTTTTTGATGATAGGATAATCCACTCTTCATTTCCCATATCTAAATGCATGTGATTTCTCTCTCTGGCTTATGTTAAATGGAAAGATGTAGGTAAACAATCCTCATACACTTGAAGAGTTAGAAGACAGTAGTTGGCTTGTGTTTTCAAAAATTCTGATAGCCGAAATTTAACAAATGCGTGCTAATGTATTCTTAAGGGTCAAATTGCTCTTGCTGCTCAGATACACAATTCTGGGTATTTGTTGCAAATAAAGGTAAACTTGTTTTGGTCACATTCCGTGTAAGCTTATGCTCAACTTGGGTAGATGTGCCAAGCAGCTATGCTTCGCGAGGGAGATACCAGTACACATCCCGTGTAAACTGCAGGGGTGCACCAGTCTCATACATGAAACATTCTGTATATTGTGAATGAACTTGACTGCAAAACTGGAGACACTAGCAGTTTTAAGTTAAGTAAGTATAAAACTGTGAGCTTACGTTGTTCAAAAATGCACAAGGATGGAGATGTAGTCAGTCACATGCGTTAGCAATAATGTTCAGTACGAAAAACATAATTTGGCGGTGCAGTTAGCAGAGAAGATGGTCTTTGAGTCAGCAGCAATAAGAATAAAGCCAAGGAAGAACAGCTTAATATGGTCATGCATTTTTCGTTCAACTGCAGTTTACTTGATAAATGCTCAACATGTAAGAAGACAGATTACACTAAATGTTAACACAGTAATAATCTACACTACTTTAGGTAATCTGACGAGTTAATTGTGCTACAACTGAATCCATGTAAATTCATCATAAACACACACAACAGCTGACTCCCAGACATGTATTCACCTTTTCCACACAAATTTAAACAGGGACGAATTAGGGCTTAGAACTGCTGAAAGCCACCTCTCTGATCCTAGAACTTTATCTGTACTACATGGTGACTTAATTATAAAAGAAAATTTTATTATTTTTATGAAATATTAAACCACAGTTTTAATCATCTGAGTGGGTAAAAAGACAATCTCAAGAATATTAAATTAATGCAGTAAATTAACAAATTAAAGGGAGATATGGAGGACCAAACTGCTGGATTTCCAAAGAAAATGCAAAGCCTAGAAAAAAGCATACAGGGAACCTTTAATGGAACTCACAGTACAGCGTTATGCTGATGTGATAAGTGAATCAGTAATGTTAGTAAAAACTCATGGTGTGTAGTAGACTAGAAATGTGGGAAGTGAGAGTATAAAGGCTACAGTATGTGAGAAATTCACAGAAGAAATTAATAGAGAATTATGATTCAGGATCGGTAGTGAACTTGATCAAAGCTTCAGGAGTGTTGCTAGTGACATCCTGAAGTTATTTTGAAGCTGAAAATACAAATGTCCACTGGCTGGTTTGACATATTATCTAATTTATTTAAAGAATGCAGAACTGAAAAAAAATCACTAAACCATTACCACATTCAGGAAGCACTTCAAATGGCCACGGGATTTTTCATATACTGTTAAGTATCTCCACAATATCAACAGGGTATAAAAAAGAAAGCAACCAGAGACTTACAGAAATCCAGCTCAGTGTCACTGAACTCAAAACTTGGTAGTGGACTTGAAAGAGTAATTCTTGATCAAATGGATTTTTTTTCTTTTGTAAATGTAACCTGCTAAGCATTTTGCAAAACGAATTCAGGAAATAATGCAGGAGAAATGACTCTGACTTTCAAACAAACTACTTATTATTCACGGAGTCACAAATTCTATAATAACAAACAACACAAAAAAACATAACACGTGTCTTCAACATGAATATATATATATATATATATATATATATATATATATATATATATATATATATATATATATAAAAGAAAAAAAACCTACCCTCCTTTCTCTGGTGCATTGTCTCATTTGCACAAAAAGCATTAAATCTTAGGTTAGGTTAGTGTTGTTTTAACGTCTCGTCGACAACTTGGTCATTAGAGACGGAGCGCAAGCTCGGGTTAGGGAAGGATGGGGAAGGAAATCGGCCGTGCCCTTTCAAAGGAACCATCCCGGCATTTGCCTGAAACGATTTAGGGAAATCACGGAAAACCTAAATCAGGATGGCTGGAGACGGGATTGAACCGTCGTCCTCCCGAATGCGAGTCCAGTGTGCTAACCACTGCGCCACCTCGCTCGGTGCATTAAATCTTAAATCCCTTATGTAAATCACATAATAATATTACAATTTTTTCAGTACGCATTGTACAAGATGGGTAAAGTAAAAAAAATTAATGGAATGTCTCTACATTTGACCAGTTCTTTTCATCCTGTGAATCATTCAACACCCTTACACAAATTCAAAACTTTATGTATAAGAGAAGTAACACTTGAAAATCCATCATGGAATAATGACAATATTATGAGAAGAATTGATTGCTACTCACCATACAGTGGAGATGTTGAGTCGCAGACAAGTGGGGGAGGGGGGGGGGGGGCAAATAAAAAGGTGAGCTTTCGGCCAAATTTATAAGTAGACAAAACACACACACACACACACACACACACACACACACAAGCACTTCGTAAGTGTGTGTTGTGCTTGCATGAATGTGTGTGTGTGTGTGTGTGTGTGTGTGTGTGTGTGTGTGTGTGTGTGTGTGTGTGTGGTCTATTTTAGAAGAAGGTCTTTAGGTTGAAAGCTCACTCATTTGGCAGTCTTTCTGTTGTGCCTGTCTGTGACCCAACATCTCCACTATATGGTGAATAGCACTCTACCCTTTTCATAATATTGTCAGAAGTAACACCGGATTTCTTAAATTCTTAGAAGTGAGAAAAAGAAAATGTGACCTTCATACAAAACAAAAGGTTTAATATCTAATATTAACCACTTATTTACCAAAATATAATGCAGATAAAGAAAAGCACATTCATTTAAAACTATTTGTATCATAAGAAATTACATTAGGGAACTAATGTGTGCTAATACCAATCACCCACTCAACATCACAGAATGATGGAAACAAGGAAACTACGCTCAGTTTTGTATGAGAGGCACAGTACTCACCTTCTGTTCTGAATACAAGTATGTAAAAATATCAATGTAAGCATCTGTGGTTAGAAGATAGAACAGGCCACACTCATCTAAAAGAAGATCCACAGAACTAGAGTCCTCTCTCAGTGACATCCATCTGTTGTAGTATTTTAGAACATATTCAGATGTCAAACACATTCTGGTATCTTGAGCACAATGATATTGTCTATGCGAACCAGCACAGATTCCAAAAACACTGGCTGTGCAAAACTAACTCATACACAAATATATATACAGGTCTTGTTAAGATTTCAAAGTAGTTCAAAGACTGGTGATTTGTTTTCAGTGTCCAGAAATATATAGCTGCGCACTTTACACAGTACAGAAAAGTAGTATATTTGACTACAACATCAGTAAGTCACAATTTGAAACTGTCAACTATTAAACACCTGGGCATAAAAATTTGCAGTAACATGTAATTGAATGATCACATAGCCTCAATTGTAGGTAAAGCAGGAGGTAGACTTTGGTTCACTGGCAGGCTACTGGGAAAATATAGTCAGTCCACAAAGGGGCTTCCTTACAAAACTCACATGGAATATATCCTAAAATAATGTTCAAGTGTTTGAACAAGTAGGACGAATGGATGATACTGAACACATACAAAAGAAGGGCCGCACAAATGATCACAGGTTTGACTGGCTCACAGGAAACGTCCATAGAAATGCTATAAAACCTTTATTGGCAGATACTTGAAGATAGACATTTATTACCCTGAGAAGGGTTACTTAAATAGTTTCAAAAACCAGTATTATGTGAAGAATCTTTGGGCTCCATCAACCATTATAATGTTTTTCTTTCTTTGTGGGCTTAGCCCTGCCGACAAAGCTACAGCTCGGGTTCAACAAAGACACGAGGAAGAACTAGCCAGGCTTTTACATGGAATGAGTTTGGAACATTATATTAAATTTAAATCACAAATGGTGGACCAGAATTTGAACCCAGCTCCTTTAAAATATGAGCCAATTACTTTATCACTGGGCCACTTCAATCAAAAGGGTGGATGGATGGATGGATGGATGAAAAGAAATAAGGAAGGAAGGAAGATTAGTTTATAACATAAAAGTGGGGAAGTACTGCTGAACTGGGAGGAAGATTAGTTTATAACATAAAAGTGGGGAAGTACTGCTGAACTGGGAAATGATGAGAAAGGAAATACACTTTCATTCAATTTAGAGAAACCATAAAGATTTAAATCTGGATGGCTGGACATGGAATCGAGCCCAAACCTTTGCCTCACTCAAATAGCATGTGTAATGTGAAATAATAAGAGTGAAACTATACCAACTGTAGAAGCCTTGCAATCAAACTGAACACAGAGCTACAACAGTGTTATTAATTTGAAATTCCAGGTTATTTAAAAATTGAAGAAGGAACTCTGAGGTTTGCCTCATTGAGGTCATTAAATACGGTGCATTACGTAACTGCAGTCTGTTTGCCAACATTTACTTAGTGGCAGGCATCACAATACAATTTATAAACTCAAAAACATTAATTACTCACCTTAACAGGAGTGCTTGTGGGTGTTGCACCTTTCCCTCTAGTGCGTGACATGATTGCTTCCACACGTTTGCGACGGGCAATGCGCTCCTCTTCTTCCTTCTTAAGTCGTTCATCCATCTCTTTACGCAACCTGTGGAAAAAATGGAAGGAATAAATTACAGACAAATTTCTGTAAAAAAAAACTTTTCCCCCTAATTTTTAACAGCACAAACCTTTCTGCTTCCTCTCGGGCTTTTCTCTCTGCTTCTTCTTTTTCTGCTTTGGCCTTCATTTCCTCCTCCTTTTTCTTTTTTTCTTCCCTCTCCCGTCTTTCATTTTCCTTGAAAATAAAATATTTATGCATAAATGTGCATCAAGATATTCTTATCCTTTTAATATTATACGAACTGTCACTACATAGCTAAGCAACAGACCTATCAAACTGTGAATGACAATGAAATTGGGAAAGCACATAACTTGATGGCAAGTTTACCCCAAGATATTAAGAATAGATTTATCCAAGATCTTAATGAGGTAACATTTTTCACAATGGTGTTAGAAATCAAACTTAATAACTAAAAATTATTCATATAATACTCATCATGGCTATACTACATTGGAACAGAAAAGTATACTTAATCATAAGAATGAACTACTATTTATTTCCTTGTGAGAAACTTTTCCTAGGGGATACAAGAATACACTATCACCATTTTATACACAATCATATAGAATTTAAAATCACTGTTTGGTTCCTGTTTCAAGACTTGGAAGGTTCTCAGCATTGTGCAAGTCTTCTGATGTGAACTATTCAGCTGCTCAAGTGGAATCATCCAGAGGTACAACATGATTTAAATCTGCCATGATCAATTACATGGTTTTAAAACATATTTCAAAAAATATATATTACTGAATATTCAATTATTAAACACATATTCACAGGTAGAAAACAAATTTTTTAAGATTTTTTTATCTATTTTTGACACTGAACTAATTTGTACTCATGGTGCCATATAAACAATAACATTATCCTCAGAACTACCTGGATAGCTAGCAAGAGTCTTTGCTCCTCAGCTTTTCGTGCTTCCTCCACAAGGCGCAGCTGTTCCTCTTCAAAGCGACGCTGTTCTTCTTCTTCTAACCGTATACGTTCCTCCTCTTTCCGACGCTCTTCTTCCTGTTCTCATGTCAAATTTTTAATTAGATTATAGAAAAATTAATAATAACAGTGATTATGATAAAGAGCAATGGTATGTTATACACATTACCAGAGAAAAGAATGTTCCTCAAACATGCACATTTTTTCCATAAAACAGACTACAGGATTCAAGTTATTAAATTATTTAAAATAAATGAAAGATACCATGTAATTCACAATTTTTCCTCCATGTGTAAAAAAGCTTGTCAAAGTAACAGATATGAATCAAAAACACACATTGCTTTATATGTGTAAATAAACTGAGTTCTATCTTTGTAATAATTTCATGAAAACCTGATTCTTTCTCAGCCAGTCCACAGTGACTTAATATCGCTTATGTTGTGTAATTAATGTTCACAGAACAGATGCTAAAGTTCTTTCAAGTCCAGATGAACAACTCTACCTGTATGTATTGTTCTGCTGCCAATTTATCTGATAATGGAAAAAATGCTTTTGCTGTGGGATGCAAATGGTCACATGAAATACCTCCTGGATTTGACATCAACAACATGAAGCTCGGTACATGCATAATGACTGTCTGCAAATAGATGAATTTCTGGGCAAAGAAATTGCTATATCACTAACTATATCACATGATATGAAAGCTATTTAATACCTGACATCAGCACACCATCAGTGCAGTAATGCAATTTGAGGAAGTAAGTCTTATAAACTCCGTCTTTCTTCTGAGAGTGCTTGGGTATTATAGCATAGGAATTATTTATGCACTTTAATTTGTACTCTTTTAAACATCTGTCATAAGTTTTCTAATTAAAGTTCAACTGAAATTATTTATCATTTTTTACTTTTTCCACATCACTGGGCGTCATCTCTCACAGAATCTATACAAGTACCATTAGTGTATCAGTTCTATTGCAAATCTATATTATGTATTTTTGCTTTTCAACATGTTCCACATCCTCAAAGATCTCCTCACTATGGGCACATAATACAAGCAGTGAATTTAATCTAACATTATGCTTCTTAAGATGGATCAGTATCAACAAGTCCTGGAAGGAATGACAGAACAGCATAAAATACCACTGGAGGAACACAAGGTTGGTTGGGCAACACTGGCATGATATCCTTCAGGAGGACATCCAACAACTCTATCAATCAATACTAAGCCGAATAACTGTTTGCATGAAGGACAGAGATGGACCAACACCTTATTCACTTGCTCAATTTGTAAAGTCCTTTCTCTTGAACAAATCATCCAATTTTTCTGAAATTGTAATTATTTGTTTACATGTACATCACACCGACCAATTTTTATCTCATTCGGATAACTTCTTCATGGTGTGTCTTTTTTGTCTTAGAGTGTATTACTGTATTTTAGTTTGTTGTAAATTTTAGCCCCACATATTCTGGTGTTTTAGGGTACAGCCTTAAATGCTGTGTTGGAAATTTAAAAATCTCTCTTAGGCAAGTGCTTTAGTTGCACTAGATATGGGTAATTTCAAGTGTATGTTGATTTTTATGTAAGAACATCATATGGAAAGGAACAGATGGTCTATTGAAATGTTTTAATGTTTTGCAATACTCATTTGTAGTCATTTTCATTTACAATCTGAGAGCCTTGTGACACTTGCTGAATTCTCCCACAAGATTATGCTATAACAAATAACTGACAAAGTAACACTACACCATCTTTCCAGTGCCATGTTTGTGGCAACTGACAAAATACATCTTAGAAATGTAAAGCTACTCAAATTATTTCTAAATAGTCTGTGTGTTTCACCCAATTTAAATTTTTGTCTAGTTTTTGGGTCTAAGAACTTTACATGGTTTGCTTCTGTAATCTACTGATCGTTGCCAGTTATTTTTATGTCTCTCCATTCTAATGGTTTAGTCTCAAATTGCATCACCTGGATTTTAGTTACATTTAGTTTTAGTCAATTTTGATGGAAGCACAATTCAAATTTTTCTATAGTATCTTTCACACTTTCTGGAATTTTTCAAGAATCTCATTTTCAACTAGAACTGATTTATCACCCACAAAATAAGAGTCAATAAACATCAATAATAACACATTTACATATAATAGGAGCAGATAGGGAGGCAATATTGAAACTTCTCCTTTACCTCGGGAAACTCTTTTTCCAAACAGATAAGTAATTGCTTGAATCTGACATTACAATTACTCTGGTGCTATCTTTTAAGTATGAAATGAACTATTGTAAAGCACTGTCCCTCCTTTCACAATACATAACTAATTTATGAAGAAGTAAGAAGCGATTCACTGAACTAATGATTTTGTCAGATAGCAGACTATTCCTGTCACCTATTTACCACTGTATAACAGGAAGCATATCTTTTGAGTAAACTCGCTGCTGGCATGGACAGCACTTTTTCTTCTTGGAAACCAAACCAGTTTCTAAAAATTATGTCAGTTATGTAAGACATTTTTTAATTTGTTTTGCTGCAATGTTTTAAAATATGGGAGAAGACCGACAGAAGAGAAACACAGCAGTAATTCCTCATGTCTTCTATTGTTCCCTTTTTGGATAATTGTTTACCTCTGTGTTTTTCAAAACATGTGAGAAAGATCACTGCTCAAACGATGGTTTTTAATAATTGGCGTTAGTCAGCCAGTCACTCAGGCAGTAGCAGCCGACCGAGACAGACACAGCAACAGGGAAGTAACCACTTTTGTAACATTTACAAGGTCCTAACCAGGAGTGAATTTTATTATATCATCCGTGTGCTTTATAGTTTAGTTTCTTGAGTTTCTGCGTGTAAATTTAATATCTAATAGCCACTGTTCTCGTATTTTCGTTTGCGTCAGAAAGTAAACGGATTTTGTGACATATTACAAGTTCCTAAACAGGGGTGAATTATTTTGTTTCACCTGAGTTCGTCGGTAGTTAAGTTTTCGAATATCTGCGTATTATTAGACACAGTTCCTACGTTTTCATCAGGGTGTACAGTAGAGTTGTGCATCATGTGCCGATAGTCCGTTTATCTGCATAGTTTAGTTTTCCACGGTCTTTAGTATGGACAGGGACTGCGACTGTTGTGTGTGGATGCGAGCTGAGTTGGTGTACTTAGCTCTCAGATCCAGGCTGTCATGGCTTTGGTTACGCAGCTTGAGGCTGCAGTGGATGGGCATCACTGTTGTGGGGATCCAATGGACGTCCAACACGTCCCGAGTCCACCAATCGGTCCTCGCCAGTGGCCAACCCAGTTACTGCTCGCACTGAGGGTGATCCCTCACCTGTGGTCGAGTGGGAGGACACCCCAGGGCAAAACAGGTGGCGAAAGACTTGGCTGCACGAAAGGCCTCCCCGGTTTGTCTGACAAAGAGGTTCCAGGTGCTGTCTGTAGCTGACATTGTCACTGAGCCAGATGTTGTCGCCTGTCCTGTTTCAGAGGAAACCACTCAGCCTGCAAGATCCGGGCAATCACAGAGGGTGGGATTAATGGTAGTTGGGACCTACAACGTTAGGCGCATTATGGGGCCCCTTAGGGACTTGGCTGACAAGGGTAAGAAAACCAATGTGCACTCCGTGTGCATACCAGCTGGAGTCATTCCAGATGTGGAAAGGGTTCTCACGGATGCCATGAAGAGCACAGGGTCCAGCCAACTGCAGGTGGCTGCTCATGTCGGTACCAATGATGTGTGTCACTTTTGGAGCAGAAGAGATTATTTCTGGTTTCGAGCAGCTAACAGAAGTGGTAAATGCTGCCAGTCTTGCTTGCAAGATGAAAGCAGAGCTGACCTGACCATTTGCAGCATAATCAACAGGACCGATTGCGGACCTCTGGTACAGAGCCGAGCGGAGGGTCTGAATCAGAGGCTCAGACGGTTCTGCGACCGTGTAGGCTGCAGATTCCTCGACTTGCGCCAAAGGATGGTTGGGTTTCAGGTTCTGCTGAATAGGTCAGGTGTCCACTATATGCAGGAGGTGGCTACACAGGTAGCAGGGACTGTGTAGGGTAGACTGGGCAGTTTTTTAGGTCAGAGGGTCTCAGGAAAACACATGGGCTTCAGTCACAAAGGGTGCAGGCCGAACACAGGAAGAACGCAGATACAGGAACCATTGGTATAACAGTTGTAAATTGTCGTAGCTGTGTTGGGAAAGTACCAGAGCTCCAAGCGCTAATAGAAAGCACTGATGCTCAAATCGTTATAGGCACTGAAAGTTGGCTAAAGCTGGATATAAGCTCAGCCAAAATTTTTGTAAAGAACCTAATGGTGTTCCGAAAGGATACGCTAAACACAGTTGGCAGTGGCGTGTTTGTTGGTGTCAGAAGTAGTTTAACTCGTCGCGAAATTGAAGTAGATACTTCCTGTGAGATAGTATGGGTAGAGGTCATTGTTGGCAACAGGAATAAAATAATAATTGGATCCTTTTACCGAGCTCCCACTGCAGATGATACAGTTGCTGAAAGGTTGAAAGAAAACTTGAGTTTGATTTAAAACACGTACATCACTCATACGATAATAGTTGGTGGTGACTTTAATTTACCCCCGATACGTTGGCGAAACTACATGTTCAATTCCAGAGGTATGCATAAAATATCATCCAAAATTGTGCTAAACGCATTCTCTGAAAATTATTTTGAGCAGTTAGTTCATGAGCCCACATGAATAGTAAACAGTTGGGAAAACAACCTTGACCTCTTAGCAATAAATAATCCTGAGATAATAACGAGCATCAAAACCGATTCAGGGATTAGTGAACACAGGGTTGTCATAGCGAGATTGAATATTGTAATCGCCAAATCCTCGAAAAATATACTTATTCAAAAAAGCAGATAAAAATTCACATCACGCCTTCCTGAGAGACAATCTCCTCTCATTCCAAATTAATAATATAAGTGTAGACTAGATGTGGCTTGAATTCAAAGAAATAGTATCAGCAGCAATTGAGATATTTATACCAAATAAATTAAATGATGGAGCTGATCTTCCTTGGTACAAAAAAAGGGTTAGAATACTGTTGCAGAAACAATGAAACAAACATGCCAAATTTAAACAGACGCGAAACCCCCAAGATTGGTGATCTTTTACAGAAGCTTGAAATTTAGCGCGGACTTCAATGCGAGACACTTATAACAGTTTCCACAATGAAACTTTGTCTCGAAACCTGGCATAAAATCCAAAGAGATTCTGGTAGTATGTGAAGTATGTTAGCAGCAAGAAACAATCACTGCCTTCTCTGCGCGATAGCAATGGAGATCCTATCGAAGACAGTGCTGCCGAAGCAGAGTTACTAAACACAGCCTTTCAAAATGCCTTCACAAAAGAAGACGAAGTAAATATTCCAGAATTCGAATCGAAAACAGCTGCTAACATGAGTAAATATCCTTGGAGTAGTGAACCAACTCAAATCACTTAATAAAATCAAATCTTCTGGTCCCGACATTATACCAATTAGGTTCCTTTCAGAGTATGCTGATGCATTAGCTCCATACGTAACAATCATATACAACTGTTCACTCGACGAAAGATCCGTACCCAAAGACTGGAAAGTTGCACAGGTCACACCAATATTCAAGAAACGTAGTTGGAGTAATCCACTAAATTACAGGCCCATATTGTTAACGTCGATATGCAGCAGGATTTTGGAACATATATTGTGTTCATTATGAATTACCTCAAAGAAAACGGTCTACTGACACACAATCAAATGGGTTTAGAAAACATCGTTCCTGTGAAACATAACTAGCTCTTTATTCACATGAAGTGTGGAGAGCTATTGACAAGGGATTTCAGATTGATTCTGTATTTCTGGATTTCCGGAATGCTTTTCACATGGTACCACACAAGCAGCTCATTGTGAAATTGCGTGCTTAAAGCAGCTCATTGTGAAATTGCGTGCTTATGGAATATCATCTCGGTTATGTAACTGGATTTGTGACTTCCTGTCAGAGAGGTCACAGTTCGTAGTAACTGATGGAAAGTCATCGAGTAAAACAGAAGTGATTTCTGGCATTCCCCAAGGTAGTGTTATAGGCCCTTTGCTGTTCCTTATCTATATAAACTGTGGTGTCACCGCCAGACACCACACTTGCTAGGTGGTAGCTTAAATCGGCCGCGGTCCATTAGTACATGTCGGACCCGCGTGTCGCCACTGTCAGGATCGCAGACCGAGCGCCACCACAAGGCAGGTCTCGAGAGACGTACTAGCACTCGCCCCAGTTGTACGGACGACATTGCTAGCGACTACACGTACGAAGCCTTTCTCTCATTTGCCGAGAGACAGTTAGAATAGCCTTCAGCTAAGTTAATGGCTACGACCTAGCAAGGCGCCATTTGTACCATTGTATGTATCTGAAGATAGTCTCACTTGTATCATCAAGAATGCTGTATACCAAAGGACGATATAAAAGTTAAGTGTTCTAGTAGCTACGTTCTTTTCTTTATCACATTCATCACGTATCCTGTTCCAGACTTCGCGCCAGTCGGCGTGAGTTGACGCGTGCCCTTTCGGCTACTTCACTGTGGACTGGCTGCCTTAACAGTCCACTACATAAACGATTAGGGAGACAATCTGAGCAGCCGTCTTCGGTTGTTTGCAGAGACGCTGTCCTTTATCAACAATAAAGTCATCAGAAGATGAAAACAAACTGCAAAACGATTTACAAAAGATAATTGAATGGTGTGGAAAGTGGCAGTTGGCCCTAAATAATGAAAAGTGTAAGGTCATCCATAATAGTGTTAAAAGGAACTTGTTAAACTTCGGTTACACGATAAATCAATGTAATCTAAAAGCCATAAATTCAACTAAATACCTAGGTATTACAGTTACAAACGACTTAAATTGAAATGAACACATAGAAAATGTTGTGGGGAAGGCTAATCAAAGACTGTGTTTTATTGGCAGGACACTTAGGAAAGTAACAGACCTAATAAGTAGACTGCCTACACTATGCTTGTCCATCCTCTTTTAGAATACTGCTGCGCGGTGTGGGATCCTTACCAGATAGGACTGACGGAGTACATCGAAAAAGTTCAAAGAAAGGCAGCACGTTTTGTATTAACGCGAAATATGGGAGAGAGTGTCACAGAAATGATACAGGATTTGTGCTGGAAATGATTAAAAGAAAGGTGTTTTTCGTTGCGACGGAATCTTCTCATGAAATTCCAATTACCAACTTTCTCCCCCGAATGCGAAAATATTTTGTTGACACCAACCTATATAGGGAGCAACAATCATCATGATAAAATAAGGGAAATCAGGGCTCGTTCGGAAAGATATAAGTGTTTATTCTTTTCGCACACTATACGAGATTGGAACAATAGAGAATTGTGAAGGTGGTTCGATGAACCCTCTGCTAGGTACTTAAATGTGATTTGCAGAGTATCTATGTAGATGTAGAAGAATAGTGGCTGTGAAGTGATATCATACACACCCTCAATTACAGATCTGGGTATTCCATCCAACAAAGATGTGTTTTTGTTTTTTAAAGACAATATTTTATTTTCCACATAATTTTAGGCTATATTCTCAAATTTTTAAAAAACTGTGTTTTGGTTGTTTTACAAGCACATGAAATTTGCCTTGTCACAATAGACTGTCTGATCTACATCTGATCTAATCACAGTTAAAAAGAATTCTGAAATTCAAACAGGGTTTACTGTTATATCATTTTTTTATTAAAATTTTCAAAGTCTCTTGGTTTTTGATTGTGGTTCCTAATTCCAAGTGAACAACAGACCACAAACGCTTTTTTCTTATTTCTATGATAGAGGATGAATGTATTACTTACCTGTACAACTTTTCTGAATACAGCTTTATACAGTTTGACATACATAACAAAATTATGGTTTCTATTACATTTTAGCTCATTGTAGAGCTGTCTCTTTTTAGCACCAGACATTTTTATTCCTGGCATAACATATTTAAGTTTATTATTTACTTTCTTTTGCTAGGTTCTAGGAGGAGAGGATTCACTGAATACATATACAAAACAATTTAATGACTTGTCAAAATTTCTGCTGCTTGAGCTGCAGTGGTCTACTTGCCAGCTTACACTATTAAGTTTACTGCAGTAAAAATTCATATTACTTTAGCTGAAATTTATTTTTTATGCATTTCTTGAGGCTTTGGTTCATCTGATAGGGGAGCTCAATAAATAGAGCTGAATGTCTGGAGATACTTAGGTCTACGCAGTACTTATTTGCATTTTTAAACTGTTAGTCTGTAACATTATCATCAATGCAGGTCACTGATCTGCTGTTCTGTAATAACTTCAGGAAAGTTGAACTTCAAATCGGATTTCTGAGCAAGTCAAAAATTTTTGTAGTGTAACTGCTTTAAACTACAATATTTATGTTAAAATCTGCTGTGATCACAGATGTTTTCTTATTTTCTTTCTGAATTATTTCCACTAGCAGACACTGGAGTTTAGTTAAGGACACTTTTGTTACAGCAGTTGCAGGAATTCTAGTGACTGCTAGAGTCATTGTATTCTGATCACTTAAATACACAGAGCAACTCTTAAATGCACTATTCTCTTTTCAGTAATTAAAATCACTTCTCACTTCATAACTTTCTGAGGCATCCACAAGCATGCAGGAACCTCCATGAGACTTATTTCTACTTTCAAATCTGCATGCTACCTTAAAACTATTAGTAATATTTAACACTTATATAGAATTTTCTGTTAACCAGTGCACATAAAAGCAAACTGTTCTGATGTTTATGCATTCTGAAAGAATAATTTTAAGTTAATCAACTTTAGCCATTGATATTCTGAAGCATCACTAGAGCATACTACGATTTGAGGTATGCTCTTTCTTTCGCATTCATGCCTTTTATTCTCACTTTGCACCTTGGATTTATCACCGCTATAAGAATGTATCTTGTTTTTAATGATTTTGCACACGTGTACAAAGATACTACTGAAATTTATGGAGCATAACCTATTGAAGTGTGTGTCATATTTTTGCAGGCATTTATAATTTAAATACTTATTTGGGTCAATGACTACTGCTCCAAGCATGTCACCTGCATTCCTTAATACTATTAATATTGTCATTGTTCCCTAATACTGCTATTTACTCTGTTAACATATGATTTATCTATCTTCTGTGAACAATACCATTAATTACTAGCCTGGAGGTTGTGTACACATTTTTAGTGACCTCATTTTACTCTGTTTAACTTTTCATTTCTTCCACACTGGTGATGAAGAGTTTGTGCCCAAGTTAATTAAAACAGTTCTGTAGTTTTCAGCTTTGTTTCCATTTCTGTTCATGTTACTCTTCATGTGTGTTTAAAACATTTGTTTCGCTGATCGGATTCCAGGATGAACATCAATCTGGCATAAGAACATTTATTAACATGAAGTCATCTGTTATCGGGATATCACTTTTGTCACTCCCATTCTTTGTACCATTTTCACACTTGTCCTTTTTGTTACAGGTGACCAAGTTTTTCCACTGAAGAAGTTCTCTGTATTATTTCCAATTACACTGTGTGCACGCAAATGTTTTTCACTTTGTTTTATAATTGGCTGTTTTTATTTTTTATTTTATTTTTTTTACACATAAAAGGTATTTTCTTTGACTAATCAGTTTTACATTCACTTGCTTTAGTGTTAAAATTTCCATTTTCAGCATTTCAATGTCACTTCGAAGCAATTTAATGTTTTCTTCTTTGGACTTCACTGTACTTTGGAGTTAACAAAATAGATGGAGAATCATGTTTTATGAGTTTTAAATTTACTTTTGCACACTTTTCATGTACCCAGCAATTACACTTTACACACAAGATACCGTTCACTCAAAAGAAAGAAAAAAGTCAAGATACCGTAAGTACAACTTATTTTTAATATTTAGCACATTAAATTGAAAAATGGAAAGTTTACCAATCTTTGCCTCTCGAGCTCTGCTTCCCTCTCTGCTTGTTCCCGAGCTAGACGTCTCCTCTCAGCCAGTGCTGCCTTCGCTTCTTCTTCTGTAGTTATTCGCGTTTTGGCTATCATGGAAGCTGGTCGAAGCAAAAATAATTAGTGAACAACAATCCAACACTTCAGGATACTTCATTATCTTACACTATACATACCTGTCATCTCCGCTTCAGTTTCAGACACCTGAGCAGTGGAAGTATCTATGCCCTTAACTTCTTGCCTTTCTTCACCAGTAACTACTTGTCCTGCCTCAAGTGCATCTGATTTAATATCGTCTGTAATTTGGGGGGCAGATTTTTCTTCTTTCAGTTCTAATGGTTTTTTATTTCCTTCATTCAATTCAGTTACCTCTTTCTTTATCTCACTTGATTCAACTGATTTCTTAATCTCCTCCTGCTGATCACTCGGCTCTACTAGTTCCTTTGGAGATGGCCCCTCTTTTAAACCACTGAGTTCAGATATCTCTTTTTCAGTCTCCTTTGATTCAACTGGTTCTTTTACAATTTCATTTGTCTTTTCTGGAAATTCTCCGAGTTCTGTTGTAGGTACAACTGCTACTACATCTGACCCTGTGCTCTCAGTGCCTTCAGACTTACTGTTTTCTTTTGAAATCATTTTATCCTTCTCTGCCTCCGAAACTTCCTGTCCTTGTGGTAGTAATGGTGTACCTTCAGAGCCTGGAGACTGTAGAGGAGTACCCTTGGGAGTTATTTTTGGTGATGCCTGGAATTAAATACATATTAAATTTTGATTTTTTAGACCTATGACAAGTGTAACTTAACCTATATCACTATGTAAAGTATGCAGTTATTGTGAATACCTTTGATACCTTTGTTATCTTTTCAGTAGGTTTCTTTGGTAAGTTTTCTGGTTTTGTTGGTTTCTTCGTACCATGAACTCTTGGTATTGGAGGCTTAGATACTTCCTTCTCACCACCTGGGCTCTGCAGCTTTGAAGATTTTTGTTCTCCAGAAGCACCTACACAATAGTTTTCAATAAACATAATTTTTCAAAACAAATAACTTTCAAATATTTGTAAAAAATATTACCCAGTAAACATATAAAAATTTCTTGGTGGTAGATATATTTCTTCCAGTTGTCATTAATGCTGTAAAAACATTGTTATTCTAGATTTCTACTTCATGTATAGATAAAGAAAGAAAATACAACAAGTAATAAAAAAAATCAGAGTCACTTTACCATTAACTACATTAGTCACTCTGTTGTTATCACAGAAAAAAGAACAACAACAATTTCTAATCTGTAGCAATATATGTGTTTGAAAGTAGTATGTTGTGGAAAATGGGCAAAATTGAACTGCAAAGCCCTTTAAATAAATTTTGATTTAAAAGAAAATATCAAAGTGTTCTAAAGTAAACATAATAGAAGAAGATGCAAAAGAGAATGGGAATTTGGTCTTGCATATTGTGGTAGGTACATTCTTTTCATCATGTTTCATTTTGGTCTGATATGGTCCTACATTTCCTCTACCCTGCACGAACCTCATCTCCATATTCATACTGCATGCAACTGCCTCAACGTTTTGTGTTATATATTCCAACCTGCACCTGAAGCCATCTACTGATCCCCCTCTTACTAAATTAACTAACACTGGGTATGTTGGGCAACATTCTACCAATGTATTAAATTTTTCTTTCCATCGGTTGTAACATTCTTTTAGAGCATTGCATGTAAAATGCTTCCATGAACATCTGCTTTTCAAGTTTACCCACAGTTCATGTTTTACTATTTTACTTACATGTGCTGTAAAATTGTAATTTATGTTCTTTCCTCAATTTCAGATTGGCTTTCGATACACACTCGTTTCCATCAGATTTTCTAAGTTAAAAATAAGATTTTGTGCTAATCTAACATTTATGTTTTGTTTACTTCCTTAGAAACAAAACTATATTTTAAACAGTCTTCATATGATGAACTGTTTAATTTACACTTTTTTGAGAATAAAGATATACTTTGAATTGTGGCCTTCTTTGGAGGCCATATCTAGCAAATTGGAAAGTTTGCCAATCTCTGGAGAAATTAAATTTTTATTAAGAAACGAGGATGAGGATGATGATGATTTTTATAATAGTGGATGATGATATGATATTAATACACGAATGACATATAGAAGGCTGTATTCTTGGAGCACACAAAGAAATGCCTGACAATATATAATGATTCGGCTAAACACTGTTCCAATGTTTTAATTTCCAATAGAATACTATAGAACCATAGAAGAAATGATTTGTGTAGTAACTGAATTTCACTTTTGCATGATACTGTATAACACAAGTACAAATTCGTCTCTAAGAAACTGCTCTTGTTAAGTCACACAGAAGCAGTAAAACTGTGTATCACATGATGAGTACGAACTGTGTTTAACCGAATATCAACTAATGGCCTTTGCACATTTGTGAGTTATTCAGTACTTGATGAATAAATGTAAATCAAAAATTTAAACATCCATTTTGAACACTGTGATCAAGAGGGACATTAAAATATTTATCACAGTGACTGCTGAGCTCCTGAATATAAATGCTCTAATATATGTATTAATTAAAATAACACTGAAGGCCTGTATATCTCACAGGTAGTATCTGCACACTTGTCAGACCTTACAACTACAGCAGTTATAGAATGCCAACACAAAAAGAATGAGCTGTACCATGCTTCTGTGCTGGCTCATGGCTGACACCAGTAACTGCAATACTGAAGGGACGAGGACGGCGTGGGGCAGTTGATGGACGTGTCCGCAGGCTTGTCCCTGATCCTACGCTGTTTACGCTATGTTGGCTCAGGGCACTCACTGGTCTTGATGGAGTTACTTCGCCAGAACGCAGTCCTACAGTATGTGCAAGCAGCATGTCAGCAAAGTACACATGAATAAACAACTATTTCTTACCACTGGCACAGGAAAACATGATAAAAATAAAATAAAATGAAATTGTGAAACAGTGCATGCAAGCTGCATTGCAAAGAATTTATTACAGAACGCCAATTTGTCAGACTTCACTTCCCTGCACATCAGGCCTGTAAAAAAATATAATAATACAAACCAGAGAAAAGGACATCCCGCAATTCTGAGAAATTGTTCACGGTCCACTTCTTATTTATCCTTTTAACAGTGAATTACTTACTGACTACTGATAAAACTCAGTATACATAACAAAAGTCTCTCTGCATCTGGAAATACTGCACAGTTCATTATAAAGTAGCTTTTCATTAATGATCAGTTTTTTCAAGATTCACTCAAGAACTAGAATACAATAAATTAGAATGCTGGAAGATAGACTTATAATTTTTTACTGTGTGCTGTGCAGTACTTAATTAAAATTAAATTGATTGGTAAATCACTATAAATGCAAAGTGATTACATTTGACAAGCCAGCTTGCAGGAAGAGTTGCCTTGTTAAATAACTACAACTGAAATGTAAGGCACATTGAGGCTCCTAGGGGTTACAGAAGGGACTTAATTAGATAAAGTTTTAACAAGAAACCCATGTCCAAAAAATACTGTTTGGATGTAAGATAAGTTGGAAGAATAAAGTTTTAACAAGAAACTCATGTCCAAAAAATACTGTTTGGATGTGAAATAAGTTGGAAGATCAGAGAGTTTTCAAATCTCCTGCTTCACGGTTTGCACACAAACTGTGAACATGGGTCCACCATCAGTCTCTATTTTAATTATGACATCACATATCATTTTTGTCTGGCTAAAAAATGGATGTGAGAAACTTGTATGTTCACAACTTGGAGGTATGACTGTGGTGCTTCATGGGTATGCCATAATGTCAATTTTGATTTGGACGTCTTTTGTCATACAGAAGAGAATTTGACGACGACAGCTACTCAAAATATTGCCCATTCCATGGGCTAATGTAGAGTATACATGTCAGAGCCCATTGTCTCCATTGAAACTGATCCAATGTTCAAACTTATTTTATATTCAAATGGTACACTTTTGGAAATGGGTTCCTCATTGAAACTAAGTTCCCTCTACAAACCCTAGAAGCATGTATACTTCAAAGTTTATAATGTTAATAGCACTTTCAAGGTTGAAGAAATAAATGGTCTGATTAAACCAGACATAGTCAATGTTATCACTTTTTGCAATTGAGCTATTTATTTTTATGTAATCGACAGTAAGTAACAGATTTCTGAGGGTAATTTTATTATTCTTTTTGTTTGCAGTTCTTGTAACAACATGAGCAGGAACATAAAAATAGTAGCCTATGCTAGTTTACCACTATAAATTTCAGTACAATGCACTTTTCATAAACACATCATCTGAAAATGTAATGTGTATGTGTGTTAGGAACAACAGGTTAATGATTTCAATTGTAAGAGACAGTAGGCATGTTTCCCTTCTCTGTTCAATTTGTGGCCTTGATTAACTGGGGCAGACTGTTCGACTATGGGCTGTGGATGGCCCTGGTTAACTCCCAGAACACAGCAACATGCAGAGGCCTACAGCAATGGTAAGTTGCTAAAGAAATACAGCACCAACTGTACACTGATAAATGGAATGCTAATCAAATTCTGATATGTCTGGCATACACTGGATGTACAGAGCTGTCGAAGAAAATGGATGACTAATATTGATATAGCATCAACAGCATTTTTCCAACAGCTGTGTTTCACAGCACCAGAAGTTCTCATGTGTAAATCAGTAACAAGTCAGAATTGAATCTTACATATTTGTGTCAAGAAATAAAGATACTTCAGATGGGTTGGAAAACATCACACAGAAATATTTTGAACAATCTTGTAGTAAAGTACCCATCTGTGGGGGAAAAGGTTCATGAATGGACTTCAATCTTTACCAGTCTGCAGGACAAATGGGTCATTATCCTCCGCAACTACTTGGGTTTGCAACAAACTGTCCCATGAATCATTCTTTTTTCTTCTGCTAATACACTTTACACTGGTGGGTTTTACTGCACTCATTATGGTGCTTTCAGTTCAAACAAACTGCAGCCTTGGCAGTACACAGTATATGAGACATAAAGAGCAACTTTTGTCACTAAGCGAGTTGGCACTGTCTGTGACAGATGGAGACCAGCATTCTTTCTGCTCACATCAGCAAACAGAAGTAGTGATGGAAGCAACCACGTGAAAATAATCAATTCAGTCAGTTGTCATTTCAATCATTATTTATTTGTTCTTTTCGAGTGATGTTAGTCTGTGAGAACAACCGAATGAAAACTCTGCACAGACTGATGTAGTTTTGCACATTCACTGAGTTATTCATTCAATCTTTTCAAGTGAAATGAGTCTGTGTAGTGTTTTTGTCCATGGAAGAACATATTCATTTGTTTATTCAACTGAAAACACTCTTTAGTGTTTTAGTTGACTGAGCTATCAATTCACTCTTGTAAGTGAACACAGTCTGTAAAACAAAAGCAGTGGTATACCCAGAGGGTAGCTCTACCCTGGGAGTAGGTGAAAACATCTCACGGAGTATGCCAGAATTACAATAAGCATTGTATGTATTTATTTAATTGTGTACCAAACAGACTAATTTTCTTTTCATCATTTAAAACTGATAATATATTGCTGTAGATTAAGTTGTTCCAGTTGCAATTAACAAATAACTAATGAAGCAGATAGATGTATTACTGGTTGGGCAGAAAGTCAAGCGTAAAAGTTCCCTTAGTGGTATATGAGGAAGAAGAAGATGTGATGATGTCCATTAATTAAAAACCGTTTGAATCTTAGTTTTCTCAGATCACATGTGCACATGTGCACCATACGTGCTTCACTTCAGCCTCCTGCTGACACAAGAAGCACAGCCGGTACGGGGAGATGGCCAGCTATAGCAGAGGGCAGGCCTCCACACGGTGCCACTGGTTGGGCCAACTTCTCGCACCAGCTGCGCTCCTGGAGGCAGCAGGGGACTGACGTGGAGTGCTTGCTATGTGACAGGCCCTAAAGGCACTACCTGGACTTTGGAGACAAAAAACTTGAAAAAACATGTAAGTAAAATCACTCCAGCCCAGTGACTGAGTGAAAACATTCATACAACAGACCTAACTGTCAGACTTTTGTCAGTCAGTTGTCACATATTAAGCGACACCACTTAAAACTGGAGACTGTGCGATAAACATTCACACAGCTGACATGGACACAGAGACTAGCTTTATTTGACTGGATGGAAAAGCAACTAATTGGCCAGTCAGTTGTTAAAACTCATTGGCTGTCCCACCACTAGACAGAAGTGCCATGAATGTTTGAAATCATGTCCCTACTACTGAGAATTATCTGATGGCTATATATCAGGAACTGATGAATAAGCCATGATTAGGCAAGTATCGGGGTCATCTGATCTGACAGGTCTTCATTTCTTTATCTGGAGGGATATGAAAAATGCTGATTATGAAAGAGCTAATTACGAAACAACCATTGAATCAGCAGTGTGTTTCAGAGCAAGGATTGAGGTCATTTCTGGCACCACTCAGAACACACAGGAAGTCTTCAGACATACATTACAGCAATGATCTTGTATTTACTACATGCACTGAAGATGGGTAATGCAATTTCAACAACCTCTAGTAAATTCCAACAGTGTTTGTATCATTTTACACGACTTTCCCAGAACATGTCCATAGGTATTCCCTAGCATGAAAACTCAATGTTGTTGACCAGGTATTCCCATTTCAGATATGTCTATGTCTGTAGTGTTATTTGCCTCTTGAATTTGCAAAATCATGCCCATAGGGATTCCCCAGTGTGACAGGTCATTGTTGTGGACCAGGTACTCCCATTTCAAATATGCTTGTTGTGTTATTCACCTCCTGAATTTGTAAGTTTAATTTCATGAAAAAATAAAACACGTGTAAAAAAAAATCTGTTTAGTTAATGAAGTGTGGCTATCCTTACAAAGAATTGGATTTTCCTCTGAAATGATAATAGAAACTGTAAGTCAGTTAAATTAGTCACAAATGGGTATCTGTATTTTAATCAGGTAACCCCAGAAAGATTTTGGGTTTTGCATTAGCAGTTCAATTTAGTGCCACAAACAAAATATACAGTAAGTGAAATATTGCTATGATACTGAGCTCTTTTTTTTCCTTCAAAATAAGAAAGCAATTTTGAGAAGTTAGAAGCAGCACAGGAAGAAGCATCAGTTATACTAGAACAAAATAATACTTTTTACTCACCACCACCGAAAGTAGAGAATAATCTTTCAGAACCATCATTAGAAACGGAATAAATTTCTGTGTTCTACATTAAAAAGTAAACAGTGCCTTGAACACAAAAAACACAAAAATGTAAATTTTAATGCATATGTTATAGAAATAAACACATTCCTCATCTACTAAAAGATAAAATAATGATTGTCAAGGAAACAGGCTTATGATTAGTTAGCCCTGAAAAGTTACCTTAATGACCACATTTTCAAATGCGTCAAATGATGCCTCCAGTTTGACAGATACTTACAAATTGTGCTGCAGACAGTAGTGTGCCAAAAGCTGAGTTATTTATCAAGTAGCAGAAAAAATACTACAAAACATGCACTAAGTACCAGTCAGAACAACAAATAAATGCCAGGAAGAGGTAGCTTATTCTACTTCCAAGCAGCAGTTAAAAAACAACATGCCAACAGCAATTTATCTTGGTTAATTTCAGCATTTTACAGCCATACTTACATTTCACTTCCACCTCATTAAATGCAAGCAACAGATCATACACATTTACAATGTTAAAAGTACAAAGCTGAGACAAAAATAGGCAACATGCAAAATGTAACCATACCCAACATAAAGTCAACAAGAAGTCAACATTTTCACACCCTGGAAACATTTTCGCAAGTATTTTAATACTGACATGTTTCCAAAATATTTACTTCACACGCTTATACAACACAATGAAACTTTGAAACAAAAACTCAAATTATGCAAAAAAAGAATGAAATAGCTATTGCATACATCCTAAGCACATGACAACCCAAGTGATAACAGAAACAGAGAATAGGAAACGTCATTAATGCTGAACATACCTAACACAAAGCGATTAAGCAAAGTTATTCATCTGCTTAAGCATCTTTTACATTGCCCCTTTGGCTCTATTCCAAAAAATGATAATGTTCTATATGTTTTGACAGTGGTGTTCACTATATTTTTGCCTGCTATTGTGCAAATGACAGCAGTTACATACAATTTGCTTTTACAAGCCACATTCTGATAAAAAGAAGTGCCATCACTAACTGGTCATTAAATTTTGGTGTTTTGTTGCAAAAATATTTATGTGTGAAAAAGTAACATAAACACTATTTCTTTTTTGTGTGAACCACTTCTTTGTGCTTAATATTCATGTTTCAGCAGAATTGCCTTCAATCTCTAGTACAATAAATTCAACAGAATACAGGACATGCCTTACAGTTTTGTTGAGAAATTTATTATTTCCGCAACAGTATTATGACTTCACAATATTAGTTCTTTCATTTCAATAGTTTACTAAGTGGTAGTAATGCTAGAATTTCATTGTGTACAACAGTACATCCATGAAACAAGCGTTTCCATATGACACCAGTTTGACTAATATGAAGGGATGCAAAAGTGATAAAAGAATATAATGCATAATTTATCATCATATCACACTCTTCCCCCTACACTCATACTGGGTGTCTGTATGTCTGTAAACAAAACTTCTGTTTTAACATGACTGTTGGCCTACATAAGTAAAACATGTTTTAAATATTTGTTGTCAAGATATTGGTGTGTGTTGTTCTGAACGTGCTACAACAACAATTCGGTCTTAGGGTCTGCAGAAAATGAGAAACAACATATTATTGGCAGAAACATGGTACCTAACTAGATTACAAATCAGTGGCCCCTAATGGCTTACAGTGTCCCATATATAATTTTATTTTTCTCGCAACAGGCAAATAATCATTCTGACAGTATCAGTACTGGGAGTTTCTTACTGCAAACATGAGATTTATGCATATTTCTACCTAGCATGTAGCCACAGTATCTATTTTTAGCATGCTTTGTGTAATTAGCATTAAATTTATACACCAAAACAGTTAGTAGTGTACTAATACACTAAATGTCAATTCTAAAGTAACAAGAAAACGAACTAAGGAAACCAAAACTGCAGTAAAAAGCAACTACAATACCACAATACTATTCTGTTATGCACCATGAGCATTTCTAGCAAGATTACTTTCAGGTGCAGATGGTATGTTCTAGGTTAACTATTCATCAACATATGCGGCTTTGTTGTAAGGTTTGATAAAAGCTTACAGGAAAATTATCAGCTATTATCAGCTGCTTAAAAGAAGCCTGTCTAGCAATCCATTACAAATAGCTAATAATGCAGGCAATCAAATAATTATAAAAACAATTTTGCACTTTGGAAACGGTGAGACAACCCTGCTTTTTTAAAACATATCTAGTGTTTTCACATACACCCCACAAAACAATACACTCACAGAGCACCAACACACTATTCTAGAAATGCACGGAACACTATCCTCAACATAGAAGCATTACTTTCACTGTTAGAGTTCAGCTGTAAGCTGCACTTCTGCACTACATTTATCATGCTAACACAAAAATATTATAAACTGGGATCAAGGTTCGAAATTATTTATTTCTATTTTTTCAATAAATTGAAGGCAACTGGCTGAAAAAGCATTACTTTATATTATATCATCAATACTGTAAATTAAATTAAATGACAGCCAATATCTGAATGTAGAATGTTATATGAGGAACAATAGTAGTAACAGTGCTACCAATTTAAACCCTAAAAATTGGTAATTTTGTGACATCATCTTTTAATAATTACACTATGATAAGAATATAAATGTGCATGAATTTGCTTGACTTCCAAAACATTTTAATGGTATATGCACAGATACTTTTTTGCAATATTCTGTAACATTTTAGTTCCAGTTACTCTAAGTCCTGGGGATTTTGGTTTAATAGCTACTCAACAGGGAGAATTCATTTTATAGTTTTAAATCAAATGAATATTAATATTTTCACAAACCACTAGCATGACCACATCATCTTCAGACTTTTCTGTACGTGACACATGATGATGTGTAAATTGTTGGTAGAATATTTCCATAAACAGGTAGCACTTTTGTTGGAGCCATCAGTGTATATCAGTTTGAATGATTGTTTTATTTCATGTTTCAATTTTCAGATGAAGAATGGCCTTTCTCATTAATGATGCCCATTCCAGAATATGACATTAATAAGGATGGAAAATCAATAACAGGCAATAATTATGTCTATGAGGATGAATCACGACATACATAATTGTCTTCTAGTGATTAAGTTGTGGTCAGAAACAATACCGGTGTGTGTGTGTGTGTGTGTGTGTGTGTGTGTGTGTTTTAGCGGGTGCGCGCGCACGTACGCACCCGCATGCGGGCGCAGGTGCGTACGTGCGCGCGCGCCTGCTAACAAACACACACACACACACACACACACACACACACACACACACACACACACACACACACACACAGCCATGAGTGCGTGCACTTGCATACCACTAAATATGTCTGTATTACACTGCCTGATGAAAACTTTAAAAGCTGAGAGGGTATGTGATGTTATTTCAGTGATTAAAAAATCATATCAAATGTACAAAGGGAGTAGCACCCATCTTATCAGTATAACATTGCATCCCCTCTGGTCTGGATGCATGCACTGATTCAGTTAGGAAGGATGACATAAAACCAACGTATCCTCTCCTGAGACAAGCTGGTACAAAATTGTTTAATTGGTGCTTGAAATTCTGGATAAGGATTCTGGGGCAGAGTTGAGTTACACATATGTTCTATTGGGGGTAGATCTAGAGATCTTGATGAACATGGGAGTACCTCAACACACACAGACAGTTCATAGACCCATGTGAAATGTGTGTAGGAGCACTGATCTTTTGAAAAATGGCATCATAATACCAGCATATGAGAGGTAACACATAAAGATGCAGGATGCCCTTGATGTACTATTAAGGCGGCACAGTTCCCTCAGTCACTACAAACTGTGATCTGTAGTCATACCTGATGCTCTCCACACCAGACACCAGCAGTAATATCCCTGAGCCTCTCCAAAACATTGGAAGAATGGAACCTCCACAGATTGCAGCCATATTTGCTGATGATGCTCTCCTGGGTAATGCAGATCTGTAATTCACTGCTGAACATGATATGATGCAATTCATCAGCAGTCCATACATCACAATCACATCACCACTCCAAACACAGTTGTTTTTGTGTTGTGGTGTTACTGGTAGCCAATGAACGGGTGGTAATTCCCTAGTCCGGCTGCTGCAAGTCTGCAACCACAGGTGTGGTATGATGCAGATTGTTGCAATGAGTCCATTACTTGTTCCCGAGTGACTGGGGCAGATGTGAAGGAGTTAAAAGTGCTTGGTACATAATACAGAGATCCTCCCTTGTGGTGGTCACAGTGTGTCAACTGGAACCTTGATAACTAGTGCACCTGTTCTCACAATCCCATATAATCCAACATTAGACCACTGTCATATCCAAAGGCCCCACAAATCTGGATACTGCACAACTTTACCAATTGGGCAAATAGAGACCCAGAATGAGGCCCCTTTGCAACTGCATCAGCTGCTGATAATGCTGCCGCACATGAGTATGTGGCATCTCCATATCATTTACAGAGATCATTCAACATCTGACACTGTTCACGCCCCTTATATAGGCTACAAGATTTGGTAACTACACTAAACTCAAACAACACTAATGCACTCTGGTGGTCAGTCTATGTGTCACAGATAATTGTAGCTCAGTCATTTACATTCCAACTGATGGGTGTGTATGTATCCGAAGTTACACTTGCGTCCAACTATGTCAGACAGTGTCTTTTGTTAACAATAACGGTCCTTAACATTCCCTTCAGAATACTACCAAAAGTACCCTTAAACCTGTTGATATCATCAAGTGGATTTACGTCTTCCAGGAAGTCTTCAATGTAATCACAAATCTAGCCCAACTCTGTATGGTCATCTGTTGTTCATTACATAACAGTGTAGAACTTTACTGAATGTGTTCTGAACATCAAGGAACACATCAGTGTGTCATTGTCTACAGTTCTCTGGACTTTACAAACAAATAGGGTGAGCTGTGTTTCGCAATTTCTCTGTGAACAGAACCCATGTCTTTTAAGGAAATTTTTTTTTAAAGGTCACAAGCTTAAAGTGCGTTCCATAATCCTACAACAAATAGACTTCGAAGATCTCTTTCTACTATTCATTAGTGTTTTCCCCAATTTTTAGTTGTGATGTCCCCTGTACTTGAAGTTTATTTTTATTTAACTTTACAGCCATACACGCTGGCCGGTGTGGCCGTGCGGTTCTAGGCACTTCAGTCTGGAACCGCATGACCGCTACGGTCGCAGGTTCAAATCCTGCCTCGGGCATGGACGTGTGTGATGTCCATAGGTTAGTTACGTTTAAGTAGTTCTAAGTTCAAGGGGACTGATGACCTCAGATGTTTAGTCCCATAGTGCTCAGAGCCATTTGAACCAGCCATACACCCTACCAGTAGCCGCAGTCATCGGGTACGTAAGAGAGTGAAGTCATTTGTGCCACCTGTTTGTGAGGTGTGTATACTTTATTTTGCATGTGAGTGAATTTTAACTGTTTCCACCCCACATTTTCTGATATGGAAAGTCAGGAGCAGTCCAGTATTTGCCTAAACCAAAATGGGAAACTGCCTAAAAACCACACTTGTGCTAGCCTGTGCACTGGCCACAGGCAATCTGCTGAACAGATTTGATCCTGGTCTGGCTCAGCTTCCTGTCTTGTACGGTATTGTATTGCACGTTATGCTATACAAACAGGTCAGACTGGCGTCAGAGGTATACTCCTACAATTGTGTGTAGCTGTCCCATAACGAAAACTGAGTGATACAGCTTTTTTCAATTGCTGCTCCAATAATACACAGCAAACTACTGCTAGAGGGTGAGCAAGTTCCACTCTAGAGTGATTTTAGTTCACCTTCTACTCCACAATTACTTTCCAAAACTTATGGCATTTCAGTGTTCATGTGAACATTTAAAATGAGAAGCTTATTAGAATCTTATGCAGTGAAACCATTTCAGAAGACCTAATTCAGTATTTGTTTTCTCTTTGTCACCTTTAATTTCAGTGCCATTATGGCCATTTGGTGACTGAATAGCTGATTTTGATCCAGTTGCTGACTTCACATAAAATTAAAACTTATTAGGATTTTTTGGTCAAATTGATTGGCAAAATTTTAGTTTGAAATTCCAGAATGCTCCTTGCACTGACTTTGGT